>NW_024096718.1:0-307500 GCF_016545835.1 Crotalus tigris
ATCAGTGCTTAGAGAATGGGATATATTTTTTTCAACAATTTCAATGCAATAAAATAAACTGCAGGTAGAACTCAATTCATTTGTGTCATTAATGCAAAAATAAATACATAAATAAAAATAAAGCATACTATGTGCCATCAAATAATTGTTGACTCTAGCGACCACATAGATTTTCTCCATAATGATCTGTCCCTAACCTAGTCTTCCAAGTGCATCCATCATCATGTAACATTCATTCTCCTGGCTGCAGGTCATTTATCTTCTTCATCTCTTTTATTTCCAAACCTCTTCTATAATTGCAACCAGGCTTGCAAGATTCTGTTATTATAACCTATCTCAACAAATATACTTCTTGTCTTCCTGAATGCATTATTTAGTAATTTATTTATATTTATTGGCTGTCCAACTCCAGTGGACACTGGATCGTGAGTTGATTTCCTGATCTGATTATGCTTTCCTTCTCTTCTTAAACCCTGGTGCAACAGGGTTGTCTGTGTTGCTTACCCTGGTGCAACAGGGTTGTCTGTGTTGCTTATGAATACTATCTTGCTTCTCAGGACTTAAATAATGTTTCAGCCCCTATTGCCTAGGTAATGGTTCTTGCGTATTTCCCTGAGTGTATTTAATAGGTCCCAAAAGTGACACTGTCCTTATACAGATACTCCTTTGCCAATTCCTCTTCAGTGGGATCTGAGTCACGTTGGACTATTCTTCACTATAGCAGCCTGAGACTCCCTAATTATTATTATTTTTTATTAGTCATTATACATCTTACTCTCCAATTCTTTTCTTCAACACTACAGTGTCTTGCACACACTGTAGATCAGTGGCTGTAGTGCTGAACAGTGATTTCATGGTTAGCTTTTGGGGGGGCAGGGGAACAAAAACATTATTTTGTTGTTTTTTATTAGCTTAATGTTAATTCATATGAAGGAGGAACAAAAGCTTCTCTTAGATAATATGTACTACACACACACACACACACACACACACACACACACACACACACACACACCATTTCCTGTTTTTTCCACAATGCTTTTAAGACAGTCTATTTTGAAAAAAAATGCTACTGGATTCAGGAGGCAAAAGATTATTTTTTCCCATTATCTATAGGTTGTGAACAATTTGTGCAGCATTTTTACACTGATTTCAACTTTGTAAAGAATAGAGCAGTCACATCATCGTCCAATGTCTTCTCATGTGATGTCGCAATGCTAGAAAGCTGTTAACAGATGGAAATGGTTGATATCAGAGGTGAATATTGACAAAGGTAGACCCAAGATCAATAATCACCATAGAGGTCAAAAGGACTTCATGTTCCATGTTCAAAGCAACTACTCATTTTATGTATTCCATCAATATTCTCATTAACTAAGCAGTATTGGAACAATGAGGTAACTGGAAATGTATCTGTGCTTACAACTCTTATATATTTGTTAAATAATTATGAGGTAGAAAGGCCACCTTTAGCAAAAATTGCCCTTATTTCAGTGAAATCCCTTGTACTTTCATTATCTATTTTCATTGGATCTTGGCCATAACTGTCACTGGATGGGAGCTATTCACTAAAGTGTATTGCAGACATCAATTTTTCTAAAAGACTGCTATTTTGCCCCTCAAATTATTTAACAAGAGTCCTTAAACATATAATAAAGCAAATAACAAAATCACTGCATAAAAAAGATAACACATCTTACTTTCAACAGTTATCAAGCAGAATGAAACATTCAAAGTGAATTTTTGTGGTAGGCAATGTAGCATTTACATTTTAAACTTTGAAACTGTCTATTAAATCATAAAAGTACCTACACTGATTGCTCCATACTTGAAAGGAAAATCAATGAACATATTTGACTTGATCAAATTGTTTAGCTGAAGTCTGCACAAATTATTATATAAAGCGTGTACGTACTTTAGGAATATGGCTTTTATTTTCTAGATGGAGCAGACACTAACAGCAGCAGCAAGATTATTATCTTCCAACTCTTCTCTTCCCTTCTCTTCTTCCATTCGTCTGTCTGTCTGTCTGTCTGTCTCTGTCTGTCTGTCTGTCTGTCTGTCTGTCTGTCTGTCTGTCTGTCTATCTATCTATCTATCTATCTATCTATCTATCTATCTATCTATCTAGTTAGTTGGATAAAAGCAGCAAACATATCTAATATTCCTGCTTATTTTCTCCACGACAACAACCTGAAGACTAGTTGCAATACTATCCTCTTAGCTGAGGAAGAAAATACTTGTTTCAGCAAGAGAACACAATTGTTGATAGAATATGTGTTTTTCCCCCCTGCATGGTATCACTATGTTCCTTTCTTTGATATATCCTCTGCATTTAAACCTAATATACTGTAATATCATTTAACACGTGTCTTTAAATCCCAGAGCTAATAAAGCTCCATTGCTGCATGTGCTTTAAAGACGTTTCACAGCGGATCAAGTTCCTAACAGTCAACTAAGAGTTCCAGTCCCCAAAGAGGCGCCCCTGGTGTGCTAAGCACTTAACCCTTCGACCAGTACCAACATGACTATTCACAAATTATCGATGTTTCTAAATCCCTGGCAGATTGCAGACAGGCCTTGTCTCTCTTGAAGCCCAAGCATATGGCCTCTAATGGGACAGATTAAAGGTGGGGGGAACCCACAACCAAGCACACATTCAGCCTTTGCCACATGAACGTAAAGCCACAGAAATAGGAGAGGGTGATTCAACTGGACTGAACGCTGCTAAATACATGATTAGCCCCTTGTTATGGATCATTTCCATTGATCTATATCTGGTTTTGCAGTACAGTTTAATTAAAGCTGTCTGGAACAAGCCTGTTCTCTAAATAATCAGCTATGCAGTGAAAATGTGAAACCTGAGGAAGGCTTGGGACCCTTTAAAGAAAAAGTAAAACAAAGTGCCTAATTGACTTAGTGTTTAATAACAATAGCAGAAAAGAGAGTGTATATTGGAATATTATCTATCCTTTTGCAGTCTAATAGGATCATGAAACCCTAACATCTCTATCTCAGCTCACTTGTCTGAAGTTTGTTTGGAAGTTGCATTATTTAAGGAAGCAAAAAAAAAAAAAGATCTTCACATTAACTGTTTCAGAGTAAAGAAAAGTCTTAACTGTGCAATCCTATTAATAGCTGCTCAGAAACACGTAGATTTGTATTCAAACTTATTTTCAGATTTGAGGGAGTTTACAGCTCAAAAGCAGCTCATGTCTATGGCACAGGCCAAAATTCTGCTTATATTTATGGAAACATTTTTAATCTCACATCTTAACTTTATTTTTATTCCTTTCATTCACTGACTCTCCCCATATCCCAGCCTACTTTCAAGGAGTCCCTTAACTGTCAAGAGATTTCAAGAGGCTGCTAAGAGAAACGGGAATTTTATGTTCTATGCACATGAACCATTTCATTCACATCAGGGAAGTTGTGAGTGAGACGGATAGTCTCTAAATTGGATAAACAAACAAAGTTGGAATCTACATCTCACACTGCACTTATGACTACCCATTGAGTTGATGAAACTGACTTCATAGCTGCACCACCTGAACTGTAGTAAGAATTCTATCATATTGTATATTGCCTTCTTATTTCATTACTGTATTTTCAATTTACCTGAAGGGGCCTGGAGAGGATTTGTGTTCTAAAATTCCCATAGATGATGAACTGAAAATTGTTAATAATAAAATAGGCTGACTCTAAGTAAAATGTTTTAGAGGTTGTATTATATGAATATGGTCAAGAAGTCATAAAAATGGTACCCCATGGGAATGAAACTGGGCAACTTTGAACCATATGGCCATTGCATACAAAAAGACAGAATAAATGGAAAAAGAGAGTGTGATCACAGGAAACATCTGTATGTGTATGTAGCTTCTTCTCAGAGATTAATCAGGTAATGTGGTAAGTGCCTAAGTATTGCTGTGATGGTCAGGTCCCAGGCTGATAAAAAGGAGAGTTTTGTAAAAAGCACCTGTATGTCATCAGGGAAGAGTCCTCTGTCAGTTCACAAAAAGATAGAAAAAGAGAAAATGAGGATTCCATTGATGTATGCTATGGATATGTCGGCAGCATACTGGGAAAATAATTCAGTTCCTCAAATTGTTATACCTTTCTTGTTAATCTTGTATTGTAAGAGATTGTAAGTATTGTGGTTGGCAAAAGTTATTGTAAGTAACTTGAAGTAAACAGCTTGACAGCTGCCTCTATGTCATGGATGTCAAACTCACGAGGTCACCTGACATGTGACCTAGCGTGACCTTTTCCTCATTGCTGGCAATGGGGTGGGCACGGTTTTGGCGTGATGTATCCGACTCATGGACCGGCAGTTTGACACCCCTGCTCTATGTGGTGAAGAATGGGTGCATCTATGCTACACAAGTGATTGTGGTTTTGCTCTCTTCCTGTGTTACAACTGTATGGGTGGGTGCACTGGGAGGTACAAGGTAAGTTATATGGTCTCCAGGAGGAGTGAGGGAATTAGAATGGAGAAGACCACAACACGGGGAGGAAGATCAACTGGGGATCCCTACTGTATTCTTCTCATGTGTGGATTCTATTACAAGCCTGGAGAAATACAAACTCTATGATTGCCTATATTTACTTTTAACCATTACCATTCCAATTTTAAATAAAATATATTGTTTGACCCAGAAATGAGGGGTTTTAGAAGAGACCGTGGAAAGCACAACAGAAGACTAATAGGAGACTCTGAAGGAATAAAGAATTAGGATAAGAGAAGATTATGATGGGAAAAGGATTAGATCTGATTGAGGCACCTCTTCTGCAATTATCAACCTGTTCTACAATTAAAATCTTCAGAAAGAGGCTTCTACTTTCTGGGCTTATCTTTCTCACCTGTCAGAAAGAGATTTATCCTGTGAGTTTTCTCAGACTACCGAACACTGTCCTTCAGGAGTTGCATCTCCCATAATTCTTTTCTTGCTTTTAGAAAATCAATATGGATACTTTAACTGTTGACTTTAATAAAAATTTACCATATGTATTAACCTTATGATATTCTGTATTTCAGTCATTATTGTTGTCTTGGATATCTATGAGAGTATCTGCATTATATGTGTTATGGTTATATTTTATTATTTTTGCTTTATCTTATTTGTTGGAAACTGCCAAGACTCTAGTTAGATTGCAATTGGTAGAAATATAATCAATCTATCTATCAATCATGAGACATAAGAGACATTCTCTCAATCTTCTCTTTGCATTTTATACATCAATCATTAAGTTTTTTTCTGGAAATAAAGACAGCAGCTTCCTACTTTTTGCTAGGAAAAGAAACTTCACATTGTTGCTTTTTCTGCAGAATGTGCATTCTGTTCACAGCTTTCCCTGTGCTGTCTTCTGTAAAAAAAAAAATTTGCAGATTTCTTGAAAATATTTTGGAATCTTGGTGGGTCACTCAATAAAGCTATTTTTATCACACAAATAAAAGCCTATGCATAACATGCACAAATTCCTTGCAATCAACCGGCAAGGTCTAGCCAATAAAAACAACATATATAGGCTAGCTGAATTAAGCCCAATTAAAACTCTGCCTATATGCTGGCTAACGTGAAAAAGGATACAGACAGAGCTGGCCAAAATTCAGCCAATTCTAATTACTCATGCAGCGAAGTCGAATGGTGCTAAGTTAAAGAAGAAAAATGTTTTTCATTTCTGTATTCAGTGTGAAGGACTATAAGATGATTCCCGCCCGACCCTGTTAGCATTGGCATCGTTTCAAAAACCAGAACCGTACTGCCAAAACCGTGGGGGCCAGGCCACTGAGAAATGATCTTTGACTGTTCCATTCTGAGAGCAACAAAGACATTCAATCATTTTATCACCTTATTATAAACATTACAAGCTTGACATCAAGGTGCTGTTGGCATCTGAGCTATAATGATGGTGAATAGAAATATCCTGAGGAGGGGGGGTATTGTTTTTCCTCTGGTTACCACTCACCTAATTCTAATTGAGAGATGCCCCCAGAGAAGGACCTGCGAAGCTGATCTTAACTGGCAGGCGAGTTTCTATGGGAGGTGAAGAGGAGGCAAAGGGCAGTTCAACAAGCAAAAAAGAAACCAATGCACAGGGCACAATACTTTCCGAGAGTTAAGTCATTTTATTCAGGAAGTAAAAATCTCTTGAATTTCTCTTAAAGCAAAGTATATAGTTAATTATTAATATATTTTTTTCAAGGCCTGGAAAAAAAAAAGGTAAAGGCACATATGTTATTTTTAGAGTTAGTTCAATTATGAGCCTGTCAGCATTGGCAGTATATCCCTTCATTAGACCACCAAGCTAACATGTTTTTTTCCTACAGAAAAGTGTGCTTAATGACCAGTTTAACAAAAGATATTTCACTGTGGGTGTTAATTAGAGCTTTGTGGACTCTATGGGACTTGTGCGCACTAAACCCTGTAATTCAAAGAAAAAGGAGTGGGAACATACCAGCCATTCTTTTAACAATGACTTGTTTCTGACTAAATCAGAAACAACTCAGGAAAAACTCCTTCTTTTTCTGGATATTCAAAAACCATATCATACCATTGAGGAACAGCAATCATCACCATTTCTCAATCACAGCAACTTTAAGATGTGTGAACTTCACCTCCTGCCTGCTGGCTGGGGAATTCTGGGAATGAAAGCTGCTGAGATTTTCAATTAACCAAAATTGGAGGAAGGAAGCAAAGTGCACACTGGGAAGAGGTGGGAGGTGTCTGTCTAATCCAATGTTTCTCAACCTTAGCAGCTTGAAAATATGTGGACTTCAACCCTGCTGGCTGGGAATTCTGGGAGTTGAAGTCCATACTTCTTCAAGCTGCCAAGGTGGTCTAATCCATTAATCACATCCAAGATGCTACTTTCTCATTGGGGTCTCATGCCAGCAGGCAGAGGCAGGCCTTCAAGGCCTTTCAGAAGCCAAATGATGGGTGGCAGATCTCACCTTGGGGATGGCAGAATGTTCCAGAGAGCAGGTGTCATGGGAGAAAAAGTTTTTCTGGACCTCACCAGCTGAAATTCCTTGACTGACAGGGTCCATAGTATGCCTCTTCTGTGGTACAGGTGGGGCAGGCTCATCTCATTGAAATGAGCTAGTTCCTCAGACACGCTGGACCCATGCCATGAAGGGCTTTAAAGGGGATAACGAACATTTTGAATTGGACCCGGATAATTTTTTTCAAATATTACATGATATTTGCTGGTATGCATACATTGTCAAAAATACCCCATTGGGTGGATTTATGCATGGAATTATGCAATACTGTAATGCTGAATTTTTTTCCTCCAATGAACTTTTTATAACCCAAACTATAATTGCGTATCTTGAGCCACACAGCTAGAGAAGCCACAAATTATTGCTGTGGCACTGAAGGCTGCTTTTCAAAAGCAACTGGATTTTCTTGTTTTTTTTCCCCTTGAAAACATTTTGCTGCTCATCCATGTTCTGAAGAAGCTTCTTGGATAAGAAACAAAACATTTTCAAGGAAAAAAACCCAAGAAAGTCCAGCTGCCTTTTGAAAAGCATCTTTGAGATAACCATGTTCTGGATGACTAAGAATCTCCATAGACATTGCTGTGACAGATGTCTAATTGTTGATAACTGTATACAGTCCCAACGCTGGCTAGCATTGAGATTGCCTAAGCACAATTTGCAAAATCTGAAACGTGAGAAGTAAAGCTTTTAGATGAGAGAGGGCAACTTTGCTAGAGTAATGTTTAGAAAGCTCCTTTTTTGCCCTCTTTATTTCACTATTTTTATTCCAAGGTAAGGTCATCAATCTGATACCCCTCCTAAGTCAATATTCACTTTCTTTCCTCCCCCTCCCAGAAGTAGCTGCCATGAGACATACTGAAGCAAATATGTCCTTTAACGGATACACGTGGACTCTGCTGTAACAGTGCCTATTAGGCAATATAATATCCCAGGATGGTTTTAAAACAAGTAATAAATTTAACATTTGCTAGGTTTCATTATACTCTTGGCCAAGTAGTTTCAAAGCTGAAAATTCCTAGCATACAGGTAGCTATATATAAGTAGCCCACAACAGAGATGTTGTTAATATATATATATATATATATATATTTGTACGTGTTTTTGTGTGATATGTATGTATGTATAACAGGCTCCAATTCTGCTTGCCTTTAGAAAATGATGGCAACTTGGATTTTTGGTTGTTTTAATTGTCTTGTTCATTTCACCATTTTATGTACTGGATTATTTTTAATTATATATAGCTACTTTCATGTTATTCGACCAATATTGTTAGCTGTTTAATTTAATACAGGGGAAAAAAAATCCTTATCTGATACATGGACATTATTATAGTGTACACATAGTCCTTGACTTACAACCACAACAGGAAACAGAATTTCCATTGCTGAGCAAGGTGGTCATTAAATGAGTTGTGCCTGACTCTAGGACCTTTGTTTTTGCCATGGTCGTTAAGTAAATCATTGCAGTTGTTAAATGAATCAGTTGGCTGCTAAGGAAATCTGGCTTCCACCGTTGACTTTGCTTGCTGGAAAGCATTTGGGAAAGTTGCAAACGGTGATCACATGAACCCAGGACACTGCAACCATCGTGAATACACGCCAGTTGCCAAGTGCCCAAATTATGATGACGTGACAGTGAGGATACTACAATGGCTGTAAGTGCAAGGACCACTTATAAGACACTTTTTGATATAACTTTGAGTGTTTGCAAAGTTAATAGTTGTCAGTTGGGGGCTACTAGTATGCCTAAAGTTTGTGCTTAAAGTTCACACATTTTAAAGTTGCCAGTATTGAAAAACACTGTCGTGTCCTATAACTCTGGAATTCTTTGGTGGCTTCTCTTATTTAGGTAGCTTAGCCTCAATCTAAAATTACCCAAATGCTCCTGCCTGCTGAGATACTTTTTTACAGTGTCAATACAAGTAGTCCTTGACTTATGACCAGAATTGAGCCCCATATTTCTGTTAAGTGAGACATTTGTTAAGTGAGTTTTGCCCCATTTTACGAACTTTCTTGACACAGTTGTTAAGTGAATCACTGCAGTTGATAAGTTGGTAACACGGTTGTTAAGTGAATCTGGCTTCCCCATTGAGTCTGCTCGTCAAAAGGTTGCAAAAGGTGACCTTGGGACACAGCCACCATCGTAAATATGAGTCAATTGCCAAGCATCTGAATTTTGATCACATGATCATGGGGATGCTACAAAGGTTGTAAGTGTGAAAAATGGTCATACGTCATTTTTTTCAGTGTCGTCATAATTTTGAATAGTTACTAAATGAACTGTTGTAAGTTGAGGACTACCAATACAATAAAATAGGAAACAAATGCATGAGAACTTTTAAAAATTTCCAATCATTTAATATTCTTTTCTCAAATATGTGAATATATAAAGAGTAAAGCACATATAGAAAAGCAATCCTTGCCCAACACATGGAAATTGTTATAGTGCATGTCTAAAGCCTGCACTGAAATCCCGGGTTCATAGTCAGTTCAATAATAAACTAACCAACTGGTCTTAAACAAGCTATTCTGTCTACTTTATTGTCTCAAGTGCATTACAGCATAATAATATTGGTCTATTTTCCAGAGTGGTTTGGATGATTACTGAGATAATATATGCAAAGTACTTTGAACATTCAAGATAATGTATGCAAAGTACTTGGAACACTCAAGAAAACACAATATAAACGCTCAGATTATTGTCTCATTCTTCTTATATGTGACCCATTTTCAGAAGAAAAACAGAATTTCTGGCTCCAAGCCATGGAGGGCAACTGCACATGACATTAGGTGTAGGGCTTTGGGTTTGTTTAAATACATAAAGAGTATCATTTGAGATGAGTGTTAGTTAAAAAGATTCCAAAATACATGGGGAACATTTTTTTTAACAATTTTTGCATTACAAAGAAAGTGTTCTCCAAAGTAAAAAAAATATTCTCTGAGACATAATATGACATTTAGCTAAAGCAAATATTAACTTCAGAAATATTTTTCTTAGGATATCAATAGGTTCCTTTTTATAGCTTCTGTAATCCCAGTCTACTAAATCTTCAAGCAAATGGAATTTTTAGAAAGTTACATATCAAGGCCCATTTGAAGACAGTACTACAATACACATCTGATCTCATACAAGTCTCCAGAATTACACTGTGAATGATAAAGAAGCATGGTGGGAATATGGAAAACTGATTAAATAGTGATGCAAATTGTTGGAAAAAAAGAAAATATTTTGCATGCAGGAAGAACAATGGACTGATTATACATTGGGAATATATTACATGCATCCTTTAAAAGATATTCCCATTTTAGAGAGTAATACACAACATATCAGAATGGATGTGAAATTATTTAGAAGATAACATTGTTATGGTCTCAGATATGCCCAATAATTATTGATAAACACTGAATTCACTTTAATAGCACCCCTGAAAGTGAGTGAAAATAACCATTATGCAGCTCATTTTGATTTATTTTGTTGAACACATTTTAAAATGGTTTTACTCTTTTTGTTAACTTTGTGGCTTTCCAAAAAGAGAAGAACCATTTCATAATGTGTTTTATTGCTCTCTAAGCCAAAAAGTAGAAGATAAATAAAACTATCATAGTAAATAAGATAAAGTGAATATCTGACTTGCCAAAAAAAAAGCTGTCATTAACCTAAGTGACAACTTGTCAACAATAGTATTAGAAGGCTATTAGCTTTTCACATTCCTCATTTCACATTCAGGTTTAGAGATTAAATTAAGTCTTCACCATGACTGTAAACTACATTCAGTGAGAAAAGCAGTAATCACCACACTGAGCACAGTAAGTATACGATTTGTTGATCCAGTGTTGACTTCCTTGAACATTTTAATCAAAATGGAAAAGGGCAAGAGATAGCTCTTGGGTTTGCTTGTGGAATACACAACCTATTCTTAGCTCACTGGTTTAATCCCACAACCGGTTTGGCAATTATGAGAAATTGTTATTACTATATCTGGTGACTTATGTAAAAAGAAAAAAAATGGAAGAAATTTCATTCCAGTCATCCATGAGAGATGGTACACATGACTATATGTACACAATTCCTAAACAATGTAGAAACAATCAAAACTAAATGCATGATAAACTACATCATCCAAATATGCTCAGCAAATGTTTATGGGTCAAACAGAAGACTGCCAGGTAGAAGAGACATCTTCTAATATGGCTACATCAACATCTGACAAAGATTGTGGAAGAAATCAGATGCTCCTTAATTAAACAAGCATATTTTTTGGGGGGGGGGGCAGAATATACCTGGAATGACAAAAAAGCAGCACAAGCTAGCCAGGAACTATATGCCCTTCAAAGTGCCCAGGGAATTAATATTGATTTCTTAAGCCACATCTTTGTATGTTTCCAGGGGCTACATGAAGGTACAATGTGTGAAGAACATCAAATTTAAAATCTGTGGAATATAGGACTCCATTAGTGATGAACATCCAAATCAAAATCTCCTGGGAACACTTCTTTTAAATGTTTCTTTAGCAGAATAGGAGAGGAAGTGGCAGCCAAGCAAGCAATGAAGTAATACTTGTGAGACAGATTAGGGCAAATGATTAAATAAAGAAATGGAGGGACCTGCTTAATGTTGAGTCAGATTACTGACCCAGCTAACCATTACAACTGATATTGACTGAAACAGTTCTCCAGAGTTTTGCTAGGCATTTCTCTTGCTCTGTCTGGAGATGCCAGCGGTTGTCTCCCCTCTCAGCCCTCAGGTTATTTCTGCTCATATTTCATGGTTTGGCATCTGTGACACATCTCGCAGAAGAATCAATAACTATTTAGCTTTTTGTTCACCGTGGGAAACAGCAGTTCAGATTCCTGAAGCTTTCAACCACATTTCTGGCAAAGGCTAAAAGTGAATGTTGGCTCTAGTCAATACTGGATTTATGAAACAAAAGATGCTGAGAATGGAAACTAATATGACATTCTAATCACTTTTGGGAAGCATGCAGGCTAGTGATGAAGAGCTGACCTTTATCTTGGCAAGGAAGCTTTCACCATAAATAGAAGGGCCAAGATGCACGGCAGGGCAGAACAATATTTTGATTTATTTTAGTACCTATTTCAGGAGGAAACAACAACAACCCTGACCCATGATCAGAGAGTCTAGCTTTAATAAAGGTGGCAACATTGCTGGAGAGAAATAAAGCATCTAATAAGAGATGTCAGTTTCAAAATGAAGCAAAATGCTTCATTGTCGCCATCAGTCTATGGTAATCACTAATATTTTAAACTACGGACATTAATTTGTCAATGAATATTGTGACAAAATGATTCTTCTTTCAAGAATAAATCATTAAGAATGGGAGGAATGTACTGCAGGTTCCAAAATCTTTTCTGGGGAGATCATGAATTTCACTGGACCAATTAAAAAAAAGACTAATTTGTAAGTTGATTAAAACCTCATTTAGGGTGCCTCAAAGCTAGAAATTCCTAGACCTTAGTGGTACCAGGTTTCAAAAATGTACCTATGAGAAGGAAAAAATAATTATTTTCTGGAATATAACAAGGAAATTACTTGACATTTGCAAATAAAATTAAGAGATAACTCTCGTGATCCATTCTATAGGTCAGTGTTTCCCAAACTTGACAATTTTAAGGCATGTGGACTTCAAGTCCCAGAATTCCACAGCCAGCATTGCTGGCTGTGGAATTCTGGGAGTTGAAGTCCACATGCCTTAAAATTGTCAAGTTTGGGAAACACTGCTATAGGTATATAACCTGAGATCACAAATACAATTTAGATTAAACCTATAAGTATGTTATATAAATGCTAAGTATTATTTAAAATAATTATCAAACTAAATCAGTTCAAACATTTCCATAATAAAGATATGTTCATTTTGGCATACTATTGTTCAAGAATTGGAGACTGATACAAAGAAAACCGTATGACTATAAAATGTAATGTTTAAACTGACTTTATGAAAAATAAACATCTCTGTTAATGTCTTGTTTAAAGTTCAGTAACTAATGTAAATAATAGCTGCATTTTGAAAGAGTTCTGAACTCTGTATCTTGATTTCAAATCATTGTTTTCCTGTACTGCAACCTATATAGCAAAATATTAAAGCAGTACACTTGTTATTGAAAATACAATGTTCAGTTATTTATTTTCCTATATTCCATTTCTCTCTGGGGAAATCTTCAAGTTTTAAATCCATGGATCCTTCACACTTTCAGTATCTGCCTTCACCTTGGCCTCTAAGACAGTTTTTTTGCCAGTCAAACATTGAAGATTTGTTTGCAAATTAGAATTGTATTCTAGGTTCATCCTTAACAAGGACCAGCATTTTATTTAAAGAAGGCCCTTCTCATAAAATGTTTTATTCTGAAGGTAAACTAAAGATTTATAATATGCTAAATCAGTAGACATTGCTCTAGTAATCAGCAACAATACATTTTACGCTTTATCATAATTTTTTCTGCCATCAAGTCAATAAAACTTTCTCTCCTTTTTACAATGGTATACAACTTAAATAATTCAATACAAGAGTTGTTATAGTTTTATTGCAGGCTTATAAAATTTGTGGTATAAGTCTCTTCCACGCAGTATATTAACCCCAAAAAGACAGAGAAGCTGGATAGATACTGATTACTAAAACTATAATTCAGGCTAGAAGTTCTGAACAAAATGACTTTTGTTTCACTTGCACACTCTGGATGGGTCTTCCAAATGAACTGCCTCCTCCTTGTTCAGTTCACATTCATTACTTCTCTAAGTACATTTTATAAACAAAAAGGTATTCATATTTCAGACAGCTCATAATATAGCCCGGTAGGATACTCTAGTCAACAAGAATAAAAAGGTTGGTAGCAGGGAACAGGCATACAAGGCCCTGAGCAAGCCCCACCGAAGTATATTGGAATTGCCTCTTAGACAAGTCCTATACAAATCATACCTGTACTCAATACAAAATATGCCTGTAGTGGTCCCACAGCCACCTGCAGGAGGATCGTGTATGCAACCAAAGAAAATGTTTCTTAAGATTAGAATTGTAACTGCAATTTATAAATGCAGACTGCAATCTATCCACAACTGACTAGCTCTTTCCAAGACACCAAGATTATCATTCTGTGTATCTTCATCTGATGATAAGATCTTTTGTACTGTCTTGCAGTTGCAGTGGAATCTTTAAAAAAGAAATTTCCCTTAAAGAACCTGTAGAAAGGTGTTAAATTTATGCCTCCACATGATCTGCACCCTCATTAAGGAAAGGTTAGTTATCTACTGAGAATCAGGTTCACACAGTAAAGAAGAGCGAGACTAAATAAAAATAAAAGAACAGATTTCTTTGAAACTAAATTTAAGGAGTGCAAATATGTTCCAATAAAAAATGGTATACCATTCTACTTATATCTGAGAAACAAGGGCCTTATACAGCTGCTTCTTCAGGCCCTCCAGATGCCTAGCATGGCCTTTTATCATGCTTATGCTGACTCTGAATAATAGAAACATCTGGTAATAAAAATATTTATATACCAATACATCTGGATAATACCTAGTTAGGCATGGTTATAATAAAAAAGCATATTAAGTCACATTCTTGGTGGCAAATTCGATTGGTGGTAGATTTGTGCTGAAACTTGCCTTGTGTCATCAATAATAACTTTCAAGTTTTTTTTTTGCTGTCCCCAATCCCAAAATAAATAAATGAATACAAAATAAATTTTATATTCATTTTATGTGTTTAAAGAACTCCTTTGAATTTTTCTTGATTGTTAGCTTATTTTATTATTGCAGATGTAAAAGCATTCTATTACTGGTCTTCCTACTCAGCTTTCCATTATTCTGCAGTTTCACCGTGTGTGAAGACATCCCAATAAATGAGAAAAATACTAGGGGGAATGACTTCATATACCAAATCTTGGATTTAATGGGAGATCAAGGAAACTCCAGGTTGCTGGAGAGATAATTGTACTGTTAAAAAAAGGATATTTTTACACGGGGGGGGGGAGGGGGAAGAGAGAGGAAGAGAGAAAGAGAGAGAGAGACCTTGGTTATTCACCAAATGTCACCAAAACCATTTTTTTTTTTAAATTGTAAGATCTGGGAGGAAAAATAGAGACTTTTTTGGCCACCTACTGGGCCTTCAGATCAGCATTTGATGGAAGTGGTGCTAATGTTGACCTGTTAATGGTACTTATTGTGTGCTTTCCATATGTGTGCATATTTCGTGTTTGTGTAATAAAAAAGGTATTATTAAATGCACCAGCAAAAGGATGTGCTCCATTTGCTCTGCAATGATAATCTTTTACAAGAGGGGATTTTTATTATTAATTCTTTACCTTCTGGGGATATTATAATTTCTGAATGCAGAGATGCCTTAAGCACAAGCAATTTGCTGAGCTAGACTGAATTTCAGAATGTTTCAAACGAGCTGATAAACAACTGCATAATTAGCCATTATTAGATTAAGACTGCACAATACATATATCCAACTGAGAAAGCCAACGGATAGGGAAATTGAGGATATTGTTTTGTAAAAAATAAAAAGCAGTGTTCTAGTTTCGCTTCTTACATTTTCCTTAGAAATGCAGATTATTTTATCAGGTAAACCCTTGGGGTCTTAATCATTAAACACTTGCTTCCTGCATGAATAATGAGTTTATGGGCTGAACAGAACCTATACACTAAACTTATTAGACTGCAACCCTTTTCTACCATCTTTCTCTTTCACTTACAATACCAATTCACAGCACAAGCATATATATGCAAAGATTCTCATGACAGTCAAGAGATTTTCTATATTTTGGCCTATATTTGCTTAACATCTCTTAAATTTAAGTCCTATTTCTGAAATAATTCGCTATATATTTTCTTGTAATTTTGAGAAGAGTGAAAAAAAGCAAACAATTCTTTAAATATGAGACCATAAATTTTGTTATAAAAAGAGGGCATTTAAGAATGTTATGCAATAGCATTAATTTGGTATATGAAACTGCAATTGAAGAATATTCAGTCTCTCTCTCTCTTTCTCTCTCTCTCTCTTTCTCTCTCTCTAACATACTAACATATTCTTAGCGAGTACTGCAAAAAAATGATACCTCTTGATCTTGAATGTATTCAAAAAAGTCCACAAGCCAGATTAAGTGAACCTTGTCAAAGGCTTGAAGGAGCTTCTAACTATAGAGAAAACATGAAGAGTGGGTGAAAATATCAGATGACTGAAATATCAGATGTCTTTATCCACTTTATTGAAAAGTGGATAAAGGTGGACCAAGGAATCAATCATTGATTAATCAATCAATGGAACAGCTTGCTTGTGGGTATGGGTGGTCCATCACTGGAGGTTTTCAAGAAGAGATTGGACAGCCATGTCTGATATATATATATATATATAGGGTTTCCTGTTTGAGCAGAGGTTTGAATTAGAAGACCTCCAAGGTCCTTTCCAACTCTGTTATTCTGTTATTCTTGACCAGTTAATCTGATATCAATATCTGGGAAGATAGCACAATAGATGACAAAGTGACCTATTTATAAGGAAAACTATGCAGTGATTAGAAAGGAGTCAGTCTGGATTTATTAAGAACAAATCTTACTTGATCTTATTTCCTGTTTTGACTAAGTAACTTAGTATAGAAATGCACTGGACATAAATGTATCTAGATTTAGACAAGTATTTGCTAAAGTACTGCATGATATTCTAATGAAGAAGTTAGTTAAATATGGGTTGGATCACAGCTGGTCTATAAATTGTATTCAGAGACAAATTTTTAATTTTTAATAATTCCTCATCAGTTTAGAATGACATCTCAACTGGAAAGAAGGCAAAGGGTTTAATCTGAGACCGACACTCTTAAAAATGTCAATTAATAATTTTGAACAGAGATGGGGGTATATGCTTCACAAATCTACCGCTTAAAACACAAATGAGATGAGGACAGAAGCCAAGATTCAGAAAAACTTGATAGTTCACAAAATTGTGTTGAAATAAAATTTAATAGTTAGGAGGATAGTTAATCAATAGAAATGAAAAATTCTTCACTCAGAAAAAAATAAAATACAGTAGATCTGATTGAGAGATACTTAAGACTGTGAAAAGGAACTTGGAATTGTCGAGCGAGATCAGTAGTGTGAAGTCACTGCCAAGTAGCAAATGCAACATTAGCTTGCATTTATATTAGTTTCCAAATCTCAAGGAGCAATCATTTCACTATGTTTTGCATTGGTCAAACAATTACTTTAAATATTCTTATATTTTTTTTAAAAAAGAGGCAGTGAAACTGAAATAGGTGTAAAGAAAAGTAATGGGAAGGTTCAGGAAACTGGGTATGTTCAGCCTTGAGAAACAATGACTGAGTATTACTAGTGACAGAGATTCTTAAATACATGAAGAGGCATTACACACAAGGTGATCTGTTCCTGATCCCCCTTGATTGCAGGATACCAATGGCCTTAAGTTACTGCAAGGCCCATTCTGTTTGAATGTCAGCAAAAAGCCTTTTGCTGATAACAGCCATTCACCAAAGATATGAATTAGCAAACTAAAAAAAAAAAAAAGATAAATGCGGCCTTCAGGCAGGCTGAATAGCCACTTCTCAGAGATGTTCTAAGCTGGATCCTTGCACTGAGCAGTAGATGGGACTTGATGTCTCTAATGGCTCCTTTCAGTTTCTGTATGCCAGGGGCCCCCAACCCGTGGTCCGTGGACTAGTACTGATCTGCAGCATGCCAGCAACCGGTCTGCACAAATAAGCAAAGCCCCATCCACGAGATGCAGGCAGCACACAAAACCATGCACCTTCTGGTCCGCAGAAAAACCTCTCTCCATGGAACCGGTCCCTGGTGCCCAAAAGGTTGGGACCTCTGCTGTATGCTATGAAATACTTCTATTGGTTTTAATGCTATTCATTGATTAAACACAGAACATACAGATAAAACTGCAGGCTTACTAGAATCCAGTCCTAACAGAATTACTTACAAGTACATGCCATTTCTGTGAGATTATTATTTCATTTTACCATCTTAAGCAGCTCTGCACAATGAAATATTGTGATGTGAAAAGTATGACTTATGGAATTACAGTGTAAACAGACCAGCATTTCAGTTATACAGATAAGATAACGAGATAAAATCACAGAAAAGTGAATAATGAAAGATTTCAGAACTTCTATCTTAATTGGAAAAAGAAGCTTCCTAGTTAAGATACAAAGCTCTTTTTTTGGAAAAAATATCTGAAGCCTTGTCTCCTAGTAATAATAAGAAACTTGAAGTATATACCACTTTTTTTAAAAAAAATTCTGGGGCTTTTCTAAGCCTATTAATAATTTTCTTCCTGTCCATAAATAAGACCGCTTTGGCAACAAAGTATCAGCTGTGACCTATCAAGGCCTGTTGGACACATTATCTTTCTGACAAGATTAAGAAACTGATATATCTCTAATTCAGGAACTAAGGAACATTCTAGTTATCTGTGGACATCTTTGTCTGCAATTGTTCCATTCTGACATCAGACCAGAGGAATTGGTTCCCTATGAACCAACTCCAGATGGGGAGAACATGCCTTCTACATTTTTGACCCTGGAAACTCTTAATATATGGTTCCAAAGGAAATGTGGGGAAGAACGAAGAAGGGAGGGAGGAGGAAGGGAGGGAGAGAGAGAGAGAGAGGGAGAGAGAGAGAGTGTGTGTGTTTCCATGTAACCAAAGTTGATCTGGAACAGATAATTCTTACAAGAAAAATTTCCGGTAATTGGTTTCCCTCTGACAAAATTTAAGTAAAAGAGCAAATAACAGAAGCACATAAAGAATGCCCAGTTATAGTTATAATTGACCTAATCATGGCTCAAATGATGACATTTATATATACTTATATGGAACTGCAAATTCAGGTTGCAGGATCAATAAAATTATTTCAAAGATATTCTAAATGGAGTACAATAGTACTGTATAATATTTGGTTAAGTCAAATTTTGATTAAGGGTTTCATTTACCAATCAAGGGATCAAAAACTTGCAATTTTTGAATGTGATTATCTTGCCTTTAGAGACTTTATATGTTTAAAAAGAAAAAATATATACATTATAACAATGTTATTAACATCACCTGTTGCCTGAAATAGTTAAAATCACAGTGCAGAACACTGTTTCATTATTTCAGACATTGCTCCAGTTATAATAATACCATCTGGCAGCCAATTAGTCCCTAATACAATTTTATTCTTCATGGAATTTTGTAAGTAGAACGTAAAACAGTCAAAATAGTTAATTGGCCTATGGGGGGAAAAGCTGCATGGCTGATCTCTTTAAGTCTAGAAAAAAATGACTCTATGAAAGTAATGTAACATTTTTCATAGAGTTGGTTTCCTTACACCCAGTATAAATTTAAATATTTATTCTGTGTATAAAATGCAAATAGCTATCTGTAATGTGATATGGAAAACTTAAGAAAGTTTTGGACACAAATAAGTTCTGCCCAGGTTAATTAAAACAAAATAATAAACATTAATGCCTAATTTGATAAATAATACGCCTCAATTATTAATCTGAATAGTACACAGCTGTAATTCACAGATGAAATATTGGAAATAACTCCCGAAAATGAGACAAAAAGCCAGACTTTGACAAGTTACATATTTTTTGCCAGGAAATCTATAATCGTATTTTTAAGTTCTTTGAACAAATGCCATTTGATCAAAGTGATTGTCCCTCCCCTTTTTTCCTGTATGTTCTAGAACAGGGGGCTTCAAACTTGGCCCTTTTTTGACTTGTGGACTTCAATTCCCAGAATTCCTCAGCCAGTGTGCCTGGCTGAAGAATTCTGGGAGTTGAAGTCCACAAGTCATAAAAGGGCCAAGTTTGAAGACTCCTGTTCTAGAACATTTTCCCTTGTTATATTGTTTTGCCTCATATTCCCTCCATAGAAACATTGGTTCAGGCATCTATACTTGTCTTGTGTCGTCCAAAAGCAGGTACAAAGAACTCATACAATTTATCCATTATTTCAAAATCTCATTTACTTCATTATCTAATAGTCCAATAGTTTCTCTGGCTGGTTTCCTTATAATGTAACTGAAGATCTCTTTTGTTGGTTTATATGTTTTTAAACACATGCTCTTCAAACCCTTTTTTCTTCCATTATTACTGCCTTAATTGGAGGTGGGGGTAGGGCAGTCCAATGCTTATATCTGGTTTTGACTTCTTCAGTTTGTCAAGCCTTTTATTTCTTGAATAAATTGTTCAAGTGTCTTAACAGCCTCGTCAGTTATATGAGTATCATCCAGGATTTTCTCTCTCTTCTGTGTTGAAGTACTATATACATTTTGCCTGGCCTTCCAATGTTGCTTTTCGAAACTTTTCACGTGCCTTGAAACAATCATATGTTGCTAACTTTTGTCCTTGGTTTTGGGAGGTTTCACATACTGAAGTCTAGAATTTTAGTATAGAACTTCATTGAAAATGTTCCATTTGCACATAAATTCCATATCACTGAACAGTGGTTACTTTTTCCTATGAAATGCTTATAAAGTCCTGGGTATTACTCACATTGTGCCTTTCCCAAGGGTCCTTTTATTAGTTCCACCTAATGTTCTCCTGACCGTAGTTATTATTCTCCCAGGATTTTAAATGAACTGTTTTAATTTTATGCACTTCTCATGCAATATATTATCGTAACTAATCTTTTAAATCTATTTTTAAAGTTTCATCTGCTTTAACATGATTGCTTTTATTGAAATGATTGTTCTAGGGTGATCAATACATTTCATAACTATATTTTAGTTTTTAAATATAGTAACCGTAGTATTCTACTCTGCTCCAAAGATTTCAAGTAGCTAACATCAAATAATAAAAGCATAAACATTGTTGATTAGAATAATAATAATATAATCTAGAGCCACTTGAGCGTCATTGGCATTAGAAAACTTCACCACCAGTCAATTGAGGAAGGCAGTTTTATTTGGAATAGCTTACATCCTATTATGATTTCTTTAACACCATGAAAAAACTACATCTGCCTATCCCAGCTCCTTGGGAAGGACTAAATAAGTGGATAAAAATGCCAAATCCAATCTAAACTTCTGTCTGGTTGTGCGACCAACCATAATAATAAATAATATTAACTCAAACATAACATTACAAAAATAAGGATTTTAAATCAATCCAGTGTGTTGTTTTTATAGTCTAAAGAGATCTCAGGAACCAGGTCTCAGTTTCTCTATGAAATTAGAAGAGTATTGAGGTCTTACAGAGCTCCAAGGACATTTATGGAAAAGACCTGCTTCAGCCCCAGCACTCCTTAACCTGCAAGAGGGCAATAAATTAAATAATACATCAACATCTCTCAATTGCAAGACCACAGCTTCCAAGGGTGCTCAGTTGGAGCAGAGTGGAATTCAACTGTGAATTATTTTAATGATCTCATATATATTGGAATATTTTCTGAGCAGAGTGTACAGCATTTAGTTCATATGTAACATAGCATATTTGGTACATGGAAGGACATGTTATATTCAATACACTCAAGATGGTAAAATCATAAAATATCTTTATGGTCTAATCTGTCTTATTTATTTAATGTTAAAGATTTCCCAGTAACTTAATGGACAATTTTTATCTAACATATTAATTCAATGCTAACATTAATTCTAATTAGGCAAAGAAAACAATTTTCATTTAAGGTATTTAAGAATACTCTTAAATTGACTATATATTTTTATATATTATCCTTTGACAAAATATACTAATTGAGCAGAAATGGCTAAAATTTCTGCTTATTTAAAGGACCATTCACAAGAGAGATATTTTAATGTATGGAGAAGATGGATAGAATATGTTCAGAAGAAGTATGGAACTACAAAGTTTCACTTATTTTATGAGTAATGAATTTGTTTATAAACTTATGATGTTAAAGTTTGAAGAGAGTTAAGGGTTAGTATGATTTTGGTTATTGTATAATTAGTAAACTTAAATAGATTATGTTTGTATAACCCTGTACTTGGCTCTGGGAAGTCGGGGGGGAGGGGGGTGGGGGGGCGGGGGGACGGGGGGAAGGGGGTCGGGGGAGGATGGGTTGAAGTTTAAGTAGCTCAGATAAGTAGAAATAGTTTTATTGTATATAATATTGATGTTTTAATTTGGAGAGAGGAATTGGTCGGGCATTTCCCCTGGACCGCATTCGGAGCGAGAAGATAGGAAGAAGGGGAGAAGCAAGTAGGAAGGTTGAGGAGAAAGAGGAGAGGGGGAGAGTGAGGAAGAGGAAGAAGAGGGAAAGAGGGAAGTAGGTTAGAGGGTGGATGCGGTTTGGGGGGAAATGGGTGAGCAATACCGAAAGTTTTGTTATCAATTTGTTTTATTTTTTATCTGAAGTATTTTTATGAATGTAATGTATTGTAAAATTGAAAATAAATTTTTTTTACCAAAAAAAATATACTAATTGAGACCTTAAAACAGCAGGTGGATTTTCCCGTGTCAGACATGGGAAAATAAAAACAATTAAACCAAGCTATATCAGAAAATTCACTACAATTTTGTTCAAGATGCAGATAAATTGCTAGTTGTTTGTTCTGATCAAAATAATCTGTCCTTGCTATATCTTATTCTGTGATAGTTAATAGAATGTGAGCAATTAATATATTTAATGTGGGTTGTTGGTTGTTTTTTTTTTTTTTTTGACAATCACAGACCACAGTGAATGGAATAATGATGAGTAGGAATAGGTTTTTCTCCCTTGGTTCTTCAAGAATGTACTTTTATAGCAGCTAACTCTACAGGGTTCATGTGTTTCCTATCTCAAATTAATCCAAATTTGTGCCACCAGTTTTCATGAAGGTTGGGGGACTATATTAATCGGATCTTCCGGATTTGCAGGGCAACTGCAGCTCAGGACTGGGGCACAGGCTTTGCACTTAGGATAGTTAAGATCTTTCAATCCTAGCCAGGAAGAACTGGAAAAGATTCTGCCTGAAATCCTAGATTTCTTCTCTCAGTCAGGGATAGCAATTCTGGTCTAAGGCAGTTTATGGTAGTTTTTGATTTTCATAACATAGATGAACTGGATTTTTCAGTTGTGATAAATATTCTTTATTATTCACCTTACCACACTGTAAATGAAAAGCAAAATGAGTTATGTTATAAATGGCCAAACATATCAAGCAAAAAATAAAACAATCCTTTTATTATTTGACATGTCAGAGCCAACATTTCTAGATTTGTTGGACTGATTCTCAATTCCATTAGGTCCATCATTTCAAAGACTGAACTCTACTACAGAGGTCCCCAATCTTTTGGGCATCAGGGACCAGTTCCATGGAGAGAGGTTTTTCCACAGCCAAAAAGTGTGTGGTTTTGTGTGCTGCCTGCATCCGATGGATGAGGCTTTGCTTGTTTGTGCGGACTGGTTGCTGATATGTCGTGGCCCAGTACTGGTCCACGGACTGGGGGTTGGGGACTCCTATTGTACTAGGCAAACACACGTGACCTAACCAAAATGATCATTGCATAGGTATATCACGTTTCTCCGAAAATAAGACCTATCCCGAAAATAAGCCCTAGCTTGATTTTAATGTGTGCGCCTAATATAAGCCCTACCTCCCAAATAAGCCCTTGTTAAGAGCCTGCGCAGCTGGCCTCCTGCCCATTCTGTCTGGTTACTCGCAGTGCCACCACGGTGAGGCAGGTGTGTGTGGGGGTGGAGCTGCCCCACACTTTCTACACCTGCTTATCTCGGGGCCACCCAGCAGGAGCCTGTGTGACTGCCATCTCAAGGCAAGGCAGGTATCGGGGCGTGGGAGGCCTGGCTATGGGGGCCCTGAAGTAAGCATGGGGCAGTTCCACCCCCCACCTGTCTCATGGCGAGTGGCTACGGGCAAGCAGAAGAAGTGGGCTGGTTGTTAGTGTTGCCACCGTGAGGTGAGACAGGTATCGGGGTAGTGGGAGGCTTCTTGTTCATGGAAGAAAAAAAATAAGACATCCCCTGAAAATAAGCCCTAATGACTAAGGCAAAAAATAAAAATAAAATAAGACCGGGTCTTATTTTTGGGGAAACATGGGTAGTTCAAGTAATACAGAAAAAAGAGATCTGTTAGCAAAACCTGTACCATTTATTTCGGATGCATGAAGAGAAGGACGAGGGGGGACATGATAGCAATGTTCCAATATCTCAGGGGCTGCCACAAAGAAGAGGGAGTCAAGCTATTTTGAAGGCAGGACAAGAAGCAACGGGTGGAAACTAATCAAGGAGAGAAGCAACCTAGAACTAAGGAGAAACTTCCTGACAGTTAGAACAATTAACCAGTGGAACAATCTGCCTCCAGAAGCGGTGAATGCTCCAACACTGGAAGTTTTTAAGAAGAGACGGGACAGCCATGTGTCCAAAATGGTATAGGGTTTCCTCTCTGAGCAGGGGGTTGGACTAGATGACCTCCAAAGTCCCTTTCAACTTTATTATTATTATTATTATTATTATTATTATTATTATTATCATCATCATCATCATCATCATCATCATCATCATCATCATCTCCTCTCTCTAAGCACTTTTACCTTTCCAGTCCCTATCTTTCTTTTTCCACACTCTTTTGTAGATATGAGGACATAATAATGCCTTGAATTTATGTGAATATTCTTTGTTTTTAATATAAAAGTTTTTTATTTGTAATACAATTAAAACAAAAATGGACAAGCGTGACATTCCAGAGTAAGTATTTCAAATAGTTTGTTTCTCGTGGTACAAAAAAATAATACACCATTCTTAACCTCTATATAAGCCTCATCCTTCTATGTAATACAATTAAATATACAATTATATGTACAGTTATATATACATTTCAATCCTATCATTAACTTGAGATCCACTCGCTCTAATATTTCTTCCAACCATTCTTTGATCCTGTTCCAAAAATCATGAGCTCGCGTGCACTCCCACCACATATGATAGTATGTTCCAATTGTCAGATTATATTTCCAACATTTAGAGGAGACATTAGGACACATTTTAGCTAATCTTATGGGTGGGAGATGCCATCTACAGAACTTTTTATAGAGGTTTTCTTTGTAAGAGGTGTCCAAAGTAAGCTTTTTGTTTCTTGCCCATAGTTCTTGCCAGATATGCAGATCAAAATTAAGACCAAAATCCTTGCTCCATTTTAACATAGTCACTTTTACTTGTTCCTCATACATTGCCAGATCTAACAAATAGTAGTATAATTTTTTAATCATTTTATCTTCCGATCCCAATATTATTTTATCCAATTCTATTGGTTCTAATTTAATGCCTAACTCTTTTTTATCTTTTCAATATCTCGCCTGCAGTTGCAGGTATGCCCACCATTCTAATTCTATCCCTTCATCCTGGAGGGTTTTCCTGGATTTCAATTCCCCTCTTTCATCTAAAATGTTTTTATATGTTATGATCTTATCTAATTGGGTAAATTTTGGGTGTACATATATTTCTAACGGTGAGATCCAACTAGGTATTTGGGTAAAATTGGTTGCCAAATTTTTGTCCATACATCGATAAGAGCTGGTCTAATATAGCGTCTTCGAAAATATTTATGTATTTTATATTTATGATCCCATAATATAGCATGCCATCCTATTTGTAGGTCATGGCCCTCCAGACATAGTAGTCTCCTGTTCTTTAATAATATCCAATCTCTTACCCATACTAGTGCTATAGCCTGGTAGTATTTCTCCAAGTCTGTGAATATTCTTCTTCTTCCAACTATTCACACATAATGGTGCACAGGACTGGACATTATACATTAGGCTCATTCCAAACTATTACTCTTCTTACATTTTATTTTCTTTCTCACATGCTGAACATAATTTGTGCTTTCTGTCAGTATTTATTTCCCATGCTTAATGCAAACTCCTGCCAATCCGGATTCTCTCATGTATCCTTTGTTGCAGCCTGATGGAACCACTTCTGTTAAGAGTAGCTCCAAGATTTCTGTGAAGCTGAGTGACTAAAATGCTTGGCAAGCAAATGGTTTTGGAAAATGATTAATTTAAAAAAGCAATTGCCCTTGTGAGCTTCGTTATACAATATATTACCAATGTACAGTAAAGGGAAGATGACATTTATGAAGCTGCATGGCAAATTTGCTCTGTGGAATTTTCTTAATTCTGTCTAAGTTGAGCAATTAAAACACAGCAGTAGAGCATTGTTAATACTAACATGTAATTTTAAAACGAACAATTGGTTGCCATTTGATATAGATTGTTTCATTTCATCACCCACATTTCCTTTTGCGTTCTACATTTCACTGCATTCTCATATCCCATTTCTACAGGCTATTAAGCAGTGGAAGGGAAGCTCAGTTTTAGAGCAAAGGTAATGAAACAGGTAAAATCTTACAAAAGAAAAGTTAAAAGGTTTCAGAACCATTGCAAAACTTGCTGGGAGAAATTTTACACATCTCACCATTATGAGGCCAATTATGCACATTTAGATATCAAAGGGGCATTCAGAGAAGTATCCAAAACTTTTTTTTTGTTTTTTTAAATGGAAGTGTGAAGAGTTCATTTGTTATAGAGACCAACCATTATTTGATTTTTCAATATATTATCTACAAAGCAAGCAAGCAGCTTTAAAGTTGTTCAAAATTCTGGTTTATAATCACGAGATTCACGTGGAGATTTAACTAAAATTGTACTTTTAAAATTGAGTTAAGCAACAACAATCGAATTGCCCTGCAGGCCTTATGAAAAATTAATGAAGTAGATGCAATTAATATCTAATAAACAATACATATAGTCCTTAGATAAGTAGAATTGTTCAACTCAACTGGGATATGTTTCTTAAAGACAGTCTTATTAAACTAATTTACTTCTTAAAATTGCTTTTTAAACATGGCTTACCTCTTCTGTTCGATTTCTTTTATCATGAATAAAATTATGTTATTTATTTAAATTAAAGGCCACCAAATCTGTTTCAAAAAGACCGGTCTAACAAGATCATTTCTATAGTGATCATTCTATGCATTGATTTCATGATCCTTCTCTTTCCCTGTCATTACCATGGATGAATGTAAAGCCCTATGTGACATAATTCCAATATTAGATTGGCAGGCACATATGCACACATTACAGAGATGTGTATGAAAGGACGCAAGTGAAGAATCACTTTATAATAGATTGATTTCCTGTAGATACTATACATCACTCACTCATGAACAGATGATGTTAATATTTAACCTGCATGATCTGAGAAAAGCTTTTAAATTGTATTTACATCTAATGGCAGACTGGTCTTCAGGAGCAGTTCCTCTACTTCAATGATTATATATTACAAAATTGTGATGGCTGAATCATTAGATAGCATGATCTTTTGAATAAAGGAAGCCCTTGTGCAGTCCAAAATAGAATGTCTCACTGCGTCAAATTTTACACAGTATTATCTGTGTAGAAGTGGTGACTAACATCAAAAGGCAGGAATAAAAAAAAATGAAAATAAAATTGACACAGAGAATAAAAGTTTGATTATGAAGATAAGAAAAAAATAAAAAAGGAATAAAATCTAAAGATTGTACTAAACAAGTACTTAGTATCAAAGTATCAAAAGGTGAACAAACTATAGAATATAAATGACATCAGAGAAACTCTCTAAGAAGTATAAAGATCCTTCAAATTCATGCTGGAAATGTGAACAAGAAGAGATATTTTATCATGTTTGATGGATATTTTTAAAAAAGCCAATTGTTATGTGCAAATACATGCACTAATTTAGAAGACTACTGTAATGTCCAATTGAAACCAGAGACTTTTCTTTTGACACTAATGGATAAACAGCTGGAAAGAAAAGTCATGGAAGTTTGTTTTTATATAATAACAACAACAACAACAACAACAACTTTATTGTCACATTGAAAGTACACCAATCGGCATACATCAAAATGAAATTTCGTTGCATACAGCTCTCAAAGGGTCACCATCTCCGATATACATTCCTTGTTCATGGCCAGCTCAAGTTACAGATCTTCCAATTTAGTCTCTAGGAAGTGAACGATGGCAAACAGGACAGATGGAAAGGTAGCTCCATGTGGATTATCTCTCAAATTAGTTTGTATTCCTGCACGACAACCTAGCCTCCTTTTGTTTTTCTGATCTTGTCTCTTCCACCTTTTCCTTAAAGAGGCCTCACTCCTTTTCGCCCCTGGAGAATGCAGTACAGCAGTGGTGGTGAACCTATGGCACGGGTGCCAGAGGTGGCACTCGGAGCCCTCTCTGTGGGCACACGTGCCGTTGCCCCAGCCTTGCTTCCCCCCGCAACCTCTTCCTCTCCAGCAGCCTACCTGAAGGAGAGTCGTCCTCGAGCGTGGCCCACACGGAGCAGTGCAGCCAAGGACATGGCAGCCAGGCAGCGTAGACAAAACTGTGCCCTCACACCCCATCATGCAGTTGATGCTGAAGGGCGTGGGCAGAGGGTGTGGCTGCCATAGCACTGCTGGGCTGCCTGGGTGATCTGCGGTGGGCCCTGGAGGCGGTGAGTGGTCCTGTAGGCAGGCGGGGTAGGGGATTGGGGGGTGAAGCGGGGCAGGGCCAGTTTTTGGGCACTCGGTCTCTAAAAGGTTCGCCATCACTGAAGTATAGTAAAATTATTATATGCTCAACAGTGGAAAGGACAGCACTACCCAATAGAAGAATGGTTGGTGAAGATGATGGAATTTGCAGAGATGGCTAAATTGACTTTTTTCATTAGAGAAAAGACAGATATTTACATTTATGGCTGACCAGAAAACTCTTTTAGATTTTTTGCATGAGATTGAAAAAATGAATTTTGATTGATTATTGATTTGATTATTAGACAATATTAGATAAAATAAAAAAGTGTTGATGACTAGAATGATTTGATGATTAGTTTTAATAATTATAAAATATTAGATAACAGAAAAAGAGAGCTCTTTGGTGTAACCCAGAGAATAAGAGATAATTTTGTTATCAATCTTGTCCATCCATCCATCCATCCATCCATCCATCCATCCATCCATCCATCCCTAAATGGCACGGGAGGTGAGGTTATCTGAGAGACTCTCCCTATTTACATCTACCTGTCCAGCAGGAGGGAGATATTTTCAGGCAAGGCGTTTTATTTGATGGAACCCGAAAGGAGAGCCTTTTTTTTTTTTGCCACGGTATCCACCCTATGAAACATTATTCCTTCAAAGTGAAATTCACTCAACCTGATTGGCATTCCAGAAGACCTTGAAATCTTGGTTTTGCCATTGGCCTGGGGAAACCATGGAAGTGTGGGGCCTGTTAAATGGTTATATTGTTTCTAAGCTCAGAATGCACTCTGCAATATGTATATGTTATAGTTTTAAGTGGTTTAATTGCATTTTTAAAGGATTTGTTTTTAATAATTTTAATTGTTTGGGTTTTGGTCTTGAACCTTTCCTTAAAGAGTTTAAAAGGTGACAATCAGTATCTTGAATTGTACCCAGAAATGCAAATGGAACCAGTGAAGTTCATGCAGCAGCAAGATAATATATGCAAACAGAGATGTGCCCAGCACTCCGTGACTTGCTAGTTGTTCCTGATGGTCTTCACAGGAAGCCTCATATAAATCACATTGGTTACAGTCCAACTGGGAAATAACTAAGATATGAATAACTGTGAAGAAAGCTCCCAATTCAGACTTCTGGTTCCACCTCGCAGCGATGCGGCCAAGAGACTGAGGGGCTCCGCACCCCACGGCTGGTTTTGCCCTGCCAGGGGACTCTAAATGGGTCTGATGTTGCCCCGGAGAGGCAAATAAGAAAGGATCACGGAATGATGGCAGTCAATCCATTCAATCCGGGGGAAGCCCTCTAACCCGACAGGAGAAAGGCTAGCTGCACACCAGTGTCTAGGCCAGGGGTCTGCAACCTTAAACACTCAAAGAGCCACTTGGACCTGTTTCCCAGAGAAAACACTGGGAGCTGCAAAATCCGCGTGTGCACACGCGCAAGGGGGGAGACCTTGATTGAAGAGTTTAATTAAAAAGAAATAGAGGCTGCTGTGCATGAGTTCTCTCTATCTCTCCCCCCCTCTCTCTTTCTTCTCCCTCTCTTTCCTCTCCCCCTCTTTCTGTCTCCTCCCCCCCTCTCTTTTTCTTTCTCTCTTTCCCTCTCTCTTTCCTCTCCCCTCTCTTTCTCTCTTTTCTCCCTCTCTTTCTATCTTTCCTCTCCCCTCTCTTTCTCTCTCTTTCTCTCTCTCTCTTCCTCTCCTCTCCCTCTTTCTCTCTTTCCTCTCTCTCTCCCTCTCTTTCCCCCCTCTCTACGATCTTCTGCTCATCTGGCAAGCTGGCTTTAAGCTGTTTTCAAACAGGCTGGCTCTCTCCTGCCCTTCCTGCTTCCTGCAGAGACGCAGCCAAGGCAGGAGCCCTGCCCAATAAGTTTGTCAGCTCATCGGAGAATAGGGTAAGGCCACTGTCTTTTTTACACACACACACACACACACACACACACACACACACACACAGAGAGAGAGAGAGAGAGAGAGAGAGAGAGAGAGAGAGAGAGAGAGAGAGAAGGGAAGTGCAAGTGCCTCTTTCTGTCTCTGTCTCTCTGCAAATGGCAGAGGAGGCTAGGGGGGAATTTACTGGAAGTCTTTAAGGTGGCAAAACATTTTGCTGCAATTCTGACTGGTTGATAATTCAAAGACCCCTGAACAGAAAAAATGTTATAAAACACTGCTTTCACTGATGCCCTGATAATTGGAAATATATTGGATTACAAAAACCATATATAAAGATAAGAACTATATGAGATTTGGTTGTTTGGATTTTAAGACTGGCTGGCTTGATAAGGCTAAACACAGAGATTATGGTACTGGTGAAAGACTACCTGGAGGGAGGAGACAAAATGGATATTGCATACCTATCTAAAAGTGACAGGAAAACACACTTAATATTCCCTTCTGAAGGACCTAGCCTGGAACATCAGAGATCTGCAGAAGCCATACTCCAAGATGAGACAAATACTTTCCAAGAGGAAATGTATGCAATGCTACAACAATTTAAATGACAATGTTTTTAAACTGTGATGAGATTAAAAACCACTTTGATGACATAAATGAGCACATGTTCAATTTAAAATCACAAATAAAAAACTCTCAGAAAACAATGATAAAGAATGAACAAACAAACCAGATAACAGAATACAAACTAGAAGGAAGCAACTTAAACAGGGAAGCCACACACGAAGAGAACTACAATTTAATACAAACAGAAAATCTACAAAATTTTGCCACAATGAAAATGGAAAAGATATCTTATCTCTCAGGACTTCAAAACTTGAGGATAAGAAAAAAGATTTAATAAAATGGATTATAGAGGTATCAGGAGAATAATTAGAGTTGGAAACAAAAAGCACAAATCATTTACAACCTGTTTTTCTCACTCCCAACAATATTTACCAAAATACAGGAATCCTCCGACAAGTGGAATATACTAACTTGGAAAACTACTTGACAAAAGAAGGCGGCTACGATTAGTTTCAAGAGACCTGATTCAAATTACCAGATGGAGTACTACATGATTAAACACTTGTTTGAATATGGTTAAAAGAATAGATAATTTTGGATATAAAGGAGCTATAGTAAGAGGGATAAGAGACATAAGTAGTATAGTATTTTTTATAACATATGAAGTGTAAAAATATTGGGATGAAGTATGTGAAGGAAAAATTAGGACATTTAAAGGTAATTAACTTTGAGAGAAGTATGACTGAGAAGAATAATTTGAATACTGAGGGAAAACTAAGCTTAAATGAGAATTTTGAAAACAGGACATATAGTGACTTAACAAGATGACTTTTATAAATATAATCGAAACATAAGCTGATCAGAAAACATGATATATGTGGATGTTATAAGATATATAAGTACTATAGTATCTTTATAATATATAAAATATGGAAATATTGGGATGGTATAAGTAAATGAAAAGTTTGGATATTTAAAGTAATTAATTTTGAGAAAATTATGACTGATAAGAAAGGTCTGAATATTGAGTATTGAGTACTTAATATTGAATTAAGTATAAATAAGAATTCTGAAAACAGGATGCATAGTGAGTTAATAAGATGACTTTTACAAATACAATTGAAATATAAGTCAATCAGAAAAGATGTTATATATGGATGTCATTGTTACCTGTACAAATACAAAAAAATGTCTACATCTAACTTTGTATGCATTGAAAATATTAAGAATTATATCTGTCTAATGCTGATAAAGGAGAATATTATTGGTAGAAGGGAAGTTCAAAGAAACAAACTATTAATTAATATATTGATTATGGAATTATAGAGATTATTATTGTTTTTTAAATATATGAACCCAGACAACACACTATTTACTAAGCATTAAAGATTGTCATTGTAAAAAAAATCAATAAAATATATTTAAAAAAAAAGAAAGCTCCCAATTCAGGAATAGGTGTAATTGGCACACAACCATGAAAAGATCCCTCTAGCCATGGCTGCCACCTCAGCAGACTGTGAATCCATGAGGAACTCCACATTGTCTATTGCCTCTGTCTGGAAATGCTACCTCTTCAAGAATCAAAAATATTGCGTCAACAGACCCAGGGAGGCAGAAAACCTCCAAATCATCCCATTTAAAAAGTATCTCCCAATACAATGAATGCAAAGTATATTAAGAAAGGAGATGCAGAAGTTGCTTGAAACCGAATGAAAACAGTTGTTGCCTGTGTGTGAAATTACACTAATGGAGAGAATGAAAGTGAACAATTGGGAGAATGGTAAAAGGAAAGGTACTGGGAAATTGCAATGGTGATTTCTAAAATAATACTGCAAGCTGGCTCATTTGGACATTGCTTCCATATCAAGCAAGCAGATAGCAATGATATTAATACTTGACTCTTGAATTGGCTTGGATTCTCTTTTTGACTGTTTTAAATTTGGTTGCTTGAGATACTGATGCACTGAGCGTGGAGGCTCAGCTGCCCACACACATCTAAGATAGGACATCTTATACAATATATCTCTTCAGCACTTAAAGTAATTCATACTTTCTACGCTAACTATAGTGTTGTTAATACTGTTCTATAACAATAATAATAGTTGTTTGTCCATGATTCTGGAAGAGAAAAATAGATTTTCTAAATGTTTGCTTTGGGAGTTAGTCATAGAATAATTGGCATCATGTCAAAACAAATTCCCAGCAGACTGCAATTAGGGAAATTCACATTCCATCAACAATTATGAAAAAACCCTCCCAATTATATTAATAATTCAGTATTATACTTGCAATCAGATGCATTAATATTGTGTATTCCACAAAGATCACACATTTAGAGTGTTTTACAGGCAGAGTAGGGCTTTTGCATAGCTCTCAAATGCTTTAAGAAAATCAGTTTTCAAAACTTAATTTGAGATAAGTTTTTCATGAAAAAAGAATAAGGCAAAATGAAAGAGTTCTTCTTTGGATCATGCTTAGTAAATTAAATTATTTCATGATTTTTAAAAATTAAATATAAGTACAAAACTAGCCCTCATTATTAAAAGTATTATTTGAGGATTTAGTCAATTTAAAAATTAGCAAATTAATAAATTAATAAAGCAAGAATAGAGATAAGATAAACTTAAGATAACTTTATGAATAAATCTAAAGGCTAATAGCTATTATATTACTAATAGTTCAGATGTATAGTATGCATATATATTCAAGAATTTTTAGTCCAATCACTTTTGAAAAATCTATTATTGTTACAATTACTTGCTCTGGAATATGTCTATGGAGATTCTCAGTCATTCAAGTCATAGTTGTATCAAAGATGTTTTTTTACAAAGCAACTGGACTTCCTTGTTTTTCTTTGAAGATGTTTCGTTTCTCACCCAAGAAGCCTCTTCAGCTCTGACTGGATGGTGGAGAATGGAAGGAGTTATGCTCCTTGTAGACTGTTGGTCATTTGCATTCTTTTAGAGAGTCATTGATGCCACCTGGATAAACAGATAAACCTCCAGGTGGCATCAATGACTCTCTAAAAGAATGCAAATGACCAGCTGTCTGCAAAGAGTATAAATCCTTTCATTTCCCCACCATCCAGCCAGAGCTGAAGAAGCTTCTTGGATGAGAAGCGAAACGTCTTCAAAGAAAAACAAGAAAGTCCAGTTGTCTCATGAAAAAGCATCTTTGGGTGCTCTGGGGTATGTTGCTTTAAAAAAAATGCCTACTTTAAATGGCAGAGAACACTTAATTTTCCAGTTCTAGGGATTGTAACACAAGCATACTTTATTTAAAAAGGATACACGTAAGAAACACTGGAAGACCATGATTCCATTATATGCAAACTACACTGAAATATGTTATATTCATGAATGCAACAATAGTAATGTGAAGTATTAATACCACTTTACAATGCCTTGGTAAGGCCACACTTGGAATAATGCATCCAGTTTTGGTCACCACGATTTAAAAAAGATGTTGAGACTCTATAAAGAGTACAGAGAAGAACAACTATGATTAGGGGACTGGAGGCTAAAACATATAAGGAACGGTTGCTGGAATTGGGTATGTCTAGTTTAATAAAGAGAAGCACGAGGGGGGACATGATAGCAGTGTTCCAATATCTCAGGGGCTGCCACAAAGAAGAGGGAGTCAAGCTATTCTCCAAAGCACCTGAAGGCAGGACAAGAAGCAATGGGTGGAAACTAATCAAGGAGAGAAGCAATCTAGAACTAAGGAGAAACTTCCTGACAGTTAGAACAATTAACCAGTGGAACAACCTGCCTCCAGAAGCGGTGAATGCTCCAACACTGGAAGTTTTTAAGAAGAGGACTGGACACAGCCATTTGTCCAAAATGGTATAGGGTTTCCTGCCTGAGCAGGGGGTTGGATTTGATGACCTCCAAGGTCCCTTCCAACATTATTATTATTATCGATCATCGCACAGTCAGCCAGATGTTCAGACTGGATTTGGCATTTTGTCTACCTATCGAGTCCTTACCCAGGACCTGGGATAGGCAGATGTGGATGTTTGATGGTATTACAGATATCGTCGCAGGATGGAAGCAGTTCCTAATAAGGCCGCCTTTTGCAATTGACTAATAGCGAATTTGTCAATGCCAATGGTGTTCAAGTGGTGCTCCAGTTGTTTTGGGATTGCACCCAAGGAGCCTATGACTATTGGTACTACCCTTGCTTGCTTTTGCCACAGTCTTTCTATTTCTATTTGTAGGTCTTTGTATTTTGTTATCTTCTCCAGTTCTTTCTCTTCTATTCTGCTGTCTCCAGGCACTGCCACGTCCACTATCCAGACTTTTTTGTCTTTCTTATCGACAATTGTTAAGTCTGGGGTGTTATGTTGCAGGTGCTTGTCTGTTTGAATTCTGAAGTCCCAGAGCAGTTTAATTTTATCATTTTCTATGACTTTCTCTATTTTATGATCCCACCAGTTTTTGCTTACAGGCAAATGATATTTTTTGCAGATCTTCCAATGCACCATTGTTGCTACTTTGTCATGCCGCTGCTTGTAATCAGTCTGTGCAATCTTCTTGCAACAGCTTACCAAGTGGTCCACTGTTTCTTCAGCTTCTTTGCATAGGCGGCACTTACTGTCTGTTGCTGTCTTCTCAATTTTGACTTTATATGCATTTGTCCTTAAGGCTTGGTCTTGTGCAGCCAGAATTAGTCCCTCGGTCTCTTTCTTCAATTTTCCTGCTCTTAGCCATTGCCAGGTCTTGTTATTATCTGCTTTCCCAGCTATTTTTTTAATGTATTGGCCATGTAGTGCTTTGTCTTCCCATGCCTCTATTCTGTTCTTCATTTGGTCTTTCTTGTAGGCCAGTTTGGTTTCTCCAGTAGTTAGTAAGCCTTCCTGATATACTAATTTCAGTGCATCTTCATCATTGTTTATTATTATTATTATCGATCATCGCACAGTCAGCCAGATGTTCAGACTGGATTTGGCATTTTGTCTACCTATCGAGTCCTTACCCAGGACCTGGGATAGGCAGATGTGGATGTTTGATGGTATTACAGATATCGTCGCAACACCTGGGCAATCCCAGTCATTAGGTACACAGCTGGAATAGTGGACTGGACTCAAGCAGAACTAAAAGCAATGGATAGACAGACCAGAAAAATAATGACAATGAATCATGCCCTTCATCCACGCAGTGACATTGATAGACTTTATCTACCAAGGCAAATAGGTGGGCGTGGAATGCTACAAGTACATCAGATGGTTGAAGAAGAAAAAATGGCTTTGGAAGAATATCTGAAGAAGAATGATGAAGATGCACTGAAATTAGTATATCAGGAAGGCTTACTAACTACTGGAGAGACCAAACTGGCCTACAAGAAAGACCAAATGAAGAACAGAATAGAGGCATGGGAAGACAAAGCACTACATGGCCAATACATGAAAAAAATAGCTGGGAAAGCAGATAATAATAAACCTGGCAATGGCTAAGAGCAGGAAAATTGAAGAAAGAGACCGAGGGACTAATTCTGGCTGCACAAGACCAAGCCTTAAGACAAATGCATACAAAGTCAAAATTGAGAAGACAGCAACAGACAGTAAGTGCCGATTATTATTATTATTATCGATCATCGCACAGTCAGCCAGATGTTCAGACTGGATTTGGCATTTTGTCTACCTATCGAGTCCTTACCCAGGACCTGGGATAGGCAGATGTGGATGTTTGATGGTATTACAGATATCGTCGCAGGATGGAAGCAGTTCCTAATAAGGCCGCCTTTTGCAATTGACTAATAGCGAATTTGTCAATGCCAATGGTGTTCAAGTGGTGCTCCAGTTGTTTTGGGATTGCACCCAAGGAGCCTATGACTATTGGTACTACCCTTGCTTGCTTTTGCCACAGTCTTTCTATTTCTATTTGTAGGTCTTTGTATTTTGTTATCTTCTCCAGTTCTTTCTCTTCTATTCTGCTATCTCCAGGCACTGCCACGTCCACTATCCAGACTTTTTTGTCTTTCTTATCGACAATTGTTAAGTCTGGGGTGTTATGTTGCAGGTGCTTGTCTGTTTGAATTCTGAAGTCCCAGAGCAGTTTAATTTTATCATTTTCTATGACTTTCTCTATTTTATGATCCCACCAGTTTTTGCTTACAGGCAAATGATATTTTTTGCAGATCTTCCAATGCACCATTGTTGCTACTTTGTCATGCCGCTGCTTGTAATCAGTCTGTGCAATCTTCTTGCAACAGCTTACCAAGTGGTCCACTGTTTCTTCAGCTTCTTTGCATAGGCGGCACTTACTGTCTGTTGCTGTCTTCTCAATTTTGACTTTGTATGCATTTGTCCTTAAGGCTTGGTCTTGTGCAGCCAGAATTAGTCCCTCGGTCTCTTTCTTCAATTTTCCTGCTCTTAGCCATTGCCAGGTTTTATTGTTATCTGCTTTCCCAGCTATTTTTTTCATGTATCGGCCATGTAGTGCTTTGTCTTCCCATGCCTCTATTCTGTTCTTCATTTGGTCTTTCTTGTAGGCCAGTTTGGTCTCTCCAGTAGTTAGTAAGCCTTCCTGATATACTAATTTCAGTGCATCTTCATCATTGTTCTTCAGATATTCTTCCAAAGCCATTTTTTCTTCTTCAACCATCTGATGTACTTGTAGCATTCCACGCCCACCTATTTGCCTTGGTAGATAAAGTCTATCAATGTCACTGCGTGGATGAAGGGCATGATTCATTGTCATTATTTTTCTGGTCTGCCTATCCATTGCTTTTAGTTCTGCTTGAGTCCAGTCCACTATTCCAGCTGTGTACCTAATGACTGGGATTGCCCAGGTGTTGATTGCCTTTATGGTATTTCCTCCATTGAGTTTGGATTTTAAGATCTTCTTCACTCTCTTGATGTATTCACCTCTAATCTTTTTCTTGACTTCAGTGTGCTTGATGTTGTCAGCTTGAAGGATACCCAAGTATTTGTAGTACTCTTCCTCATCCAGACTCTTAATGTTATTTTCGTGGGGCATCTTGATTCCTTCAGTTTTCACTATTTTTCCTTGTTTGATAGTAAGTGTGGCACATTTGTCCAAGCCAAACTCCATTACAATATCTTGGCTATATATACGGACAGTGTTGAGCAGCGATTCTATTTCAGATGATGTTTTTCCATACAGCTTCAGATCATCCATGTAAAGGAGGTGGGATAGTCTGGCAGATGTTTTTGATGTTTGATAGCCATGTCCTGAGTTATTCAGTATTGTTGACAGAGGAAACAGTGCAATAACAAATAGTAATGGTGATAATGAATCTCCTTGAAATATTCCTCTCTTGATATTAACCTCTCCCAGCCTCTCACCATTGATCTGCAACTGTGTCTTCCATTGTGCCATCGATCTTTGCACAAATTTTCTGATGTTTCTACTGACTCCTGTTATTTCTAGGCACTTTATTATCCAATCATGTGGCAGAGAGTCAAATGCCTTTTTGTAGTCAATCCATGCCACATTCAGGTTGGTCTTCCTTCTCTTGCAGTTTTCCAAGATCATTTTGTCTATTAGGAGTTGATCTTTTGTTCCTCTGCTATTGGGGCGGTTTCCTTTCTGCTCAGGTGGAAAGAGATTGTTTTCAACTAGATGCTGTTGCACTGCATCAGCTACTACACCAGTTAGTAATTTGAAAGTTGTTGGTAAGCAGGTAATTGGCCTGTAGTTACCTGGTGTTGCCCCTTTTGCTGGATTTTTCATTATTAGGTAGGTTTTCCCAGTTGTTAGCCACTTTTCAATTTCTCCTCCTTGTAGTATATTGTTGAACTGCTTGGCAATGAGTGGGTGTATAACAGTTAGATGTTTCAACCAAAACCCATGCAGTTCATCTTCACCTGGTGCTGACCAATTTTTGATTTTCTTTGCTCTTTTTTCTACCATTTTTGTTGTTATTACTAGTTCTTTCATTTCAACTTCTGTTTTATTTGCATCCACCTCTTTTAACCAAGCCGCATCCTTGTTGTATTTCTTTGGGTTATCCCATATCTGCTTCCAGAACTGCACTGTTTCTTCCTTGTCAGGTACTGACTGATTCCTTGCAGTTTCTCCATTGATGGATTGGTAGAAACGTTTCTGATTGGATTGAAATTGGAGGTTCTGCCTATAGTTTGCAATTCGAGCTTCATATCTACTGATTTTCCTGGCTATAGCTGTTATTTGTTGCTTTATTATTTCCAGTGCTTCCTTGATCTTCCTTGTTTCTAAGTGGTATTTCTTGATTAGGTATTCTTTGGTCTTCTTGTTCTTCAGCTTCTTTTCTTTCATCTGTTCTAGCTTGCTTGCATGTGATCTTAACTTGCTGATCTTATTTTCTAGTCTAACCTTCCATTTTTCTGGTGCACTGTTTGTTTGTTTTTCTTCTTTGTTGATTTTGCATCCCAGGTATTCTGTTATAACTGCAGCTGTGCTGTACATTAGTTGGTTTGTTTCTTGCAGTGAATTGGTGCTTATACTTGATATTGCAGTATTTGCATCTTTTAATGCTTGTGCTAGCTGTTTCTTTGGAACAAGCTTCAATGCAGGTAGCCTTATTCTGTTGTTTTTGTGCTGTTCTAGATGCTCAGTTATTCTTTGTTTCAATTCTTTTATTTCTTTAGTTAGAGGGTTTTGTTCTTCCTGAGGAAGAGGTGCCTGGTTTCCAAATGAGAACAGTTGTATATCTCTGCTGGATTCCTTCACTGCCAACTCCCCTGGTTTGCCTCTACATTCTGAATTACTTCTGGTAAGGCTTTGATTTCTTTGCCCTGGGTAAACCTTTGCAGTTCGTCCAATTCTGTTTCTGTGAATACTTTATTTCGTGTTATAAATTGGCGTTGATCTGCTAGTCTCTGTTCTGTTATTTCTGATTCTGGATGTTGTTCTTTCCAGAACTGGTGCATTCGTTTTAGATATCCTCTTCTTGTTGGACTTGATCTGTAGTAACAGATCATTATTTCTTTGTTTTCCATCACTGTGTATCTGCGACGGGTAAACACCTTTTCTTCCAGTAGTTCTGCAGCTGCTGGCCCTGGTTGCTCAGCCAACAGTCCTGAGTCCTGTAACCCATTTTTCACCAGATATCCAGGAACTCCAATATCTAGCGCGGACCTTGTTAACCCGGGCGACGTCCGAGCCGGTATGGCATTCTGAAATTTACGTCTCACCATATTTTTTATGGGAGAGACACTCTTTGTCTGACTCCTCTGATGAGACCTGTCCAGTATGGTTGAACCTCTGGCATAGCTCTCATCTTCCTCAGAGTACACAAGCCCCACAACCACGTCAAGTTAGTACTATTATTATTATTATTATATATTATTATTATTATTATGGATCATCGCACAGTCAGACAGATGTTCAGACTGGATTTGGCATTTTGTCTACCTATCGAGTCCTTACCCAGGACCTAGGATAGGCAGATGTGGATGTTTGATGGTATTACAGATATCGTCGCAGGATGGAAGCAGTTCCTAGTAAGGCCGCCTTTTGCAATTGACTAATAGCGAATTTGTCAATGCCAATGGTGTTCAAGTGGTGCTCCAGTTGTTTTGGGATTGCACCCAAGGAGCCTATGACTATTGGTACTACCCTTGCTTGCTTTTGCCACAGTCTTTCTATTTCTATTTGTAGGTCTTTGTATTTTGTTATCTTCTCCAGTTCTTTCTCGTCTATTCTGCTGTCTCCAGGCACTGCCACGTCCACTATCCAGACTTTTTTGTCTTTCTTATCAACAATTGTTAAATCTGAGGTATTATGTTGCAGGTCTGGGGTGTTATGTTGCAGGTCTGGGGTGTTATGTTGCAGGATTATTATTATTATTATTATTATTATTATTATTATTAATCTGAACTGTGGCAACTGCATTTGCATCCACTGAAATTGCTGGTTTTCTTCTAGGTCGGCCCTAAGTACAGCACTCTACAATATTAAAAGATTATCAAAGCATGCATCATTCTGACAAACTAATCACTCTCTGGAACAATCACAGATTGGTCAACCAAACAAAAGTGCAGAAGTATCTTTGTTTATTTAACAAGTTTCTATTCCCTTGTAATAAAAATTATTCTAGTGGCTGATGCGGAATTATGTGGGCTTTAAGTGATAATACTAGATATAGATATTTCTCCAAATTTTCTGCTTCTAAGATTGGGATATGCAAAATTAGTGGACCAAAATTACTGTAAACACAAATCAAAGTCTCTGAAGAAGAGAACAAACAATTCAGTCTAAAAGCACATTCTACTCATTTTTAAAACATACTATTGTGCAACAAATAACGGCCTGTCAGGTTATATCTTAATTCCTTCTTTCACGCACTAGCTGTGTTCATTTCATGTCACAAGTTTATTCCATCCTGTTTTTATATTTTAAATCTATTAAGCAATGTCAACTTGAATTTTCCCTGAATAATGCTGCAGGTTAGATATAAAAATAGGGATGATACAATCTTTGAGGGGTAACATTTATGTCAGTTAATTAATATGGATAGTTGAGCTTTACATCTATCTCTTTTTCATGTTTGCACATTTGGGAGATATCAGTGCCTGAGCTATACCCACAGAGTCATAACGCTCTATAGATATTTGAAAGACAAGACACTGAAAACCGCAATTCTTTTTCTGCACAGAACCTGGGTACAAGGGGTTTCCCACAGCTATACTTGTTTATAGTATATATTCAAGAATAAATTAGTAGGCTTTTGCTATATTATATTCTGCATTTCCCAAACCCAAAGTCATAGATTAATTGAATTCCAAAGCTTCATTCTGTACAAAAAGGAGGTCTCCATGCAGTCTATAGCAGGGGTCGGCAACCTAAAATGGTGAAAGAGCTACTTGGACCCATTTCCCTCACAAAAAAAAAAAACAAAAAAACCCTGGGAGCTGCAAAATGTGCGCATGTGCACACACGTAATGGGAACACACGTAATGGGGCTTGATTGAAGAGTGGAGCCTAAGGTGACACATGCACTGGCCCTGCCCGCGTCCAGCTCTGGCTTCTCTTCCCCTCGGAAAAGACTGCTCTTCCCCCTTTGCTGAAGTGGCGAGCAGGAGGGTCTTGCCTTGGGCACGGCGGGGCTGCTGGAGGCTGAGGCCCCCAAAGGCATGGACCAGGCTATCTTCCATAGCGGCGGGAAGGCGACCGCGGGAGCAACAGCCTGCTCATCTCCCCTGGCGGTGGCGGCGGCAACAGCAGAGCCATCTGGTGGTGTTTACACTGCCCTCCACATGACTGAGATAGGCAGCGCTGCCCCACTCCGTCCCGCCCTCGTTTCCCCAGAGCAGAACTGGGGTCGCACCAAAGGAGCCAGCTGAAAGTGGTGCCTTGGACTACCCTTCTGAGGACAGCGCTTTGGAGGAAGGCTGGAGCATGGCACCCTTGCCAGAGAACTAGTCAGCCCCACTAACATGTGAACCCCACGCTAAGAATGGCCCTGCCTAAACTAAGCTCAATCGGACAGGAAAGTTCCAATCCGATGGAGGCTCCTGCAAAGTCAGCTTGGTCATTGGGATCACGCAGTTCAATGGACTTTGCCCCCCCCCAAGCTATTAATTCAGAACCAGGCAGCGCTTGGCTTGCAATCAGTTGCACAAAACAGGTGGATAGGATTGCAGCCAACGATAGTAGGACGTTAGAGCCGCCAAATCTGGTCTTCACCCGGATGGACGGGCGAGCGAAAAACCTTTTGCGTTCCTTTGCAAAGAGGCTGGTGGCGCATGGCCTTGGGGAGGGAAAGACAGCTCTGGAGGGAGGCATCCACACAGCCAGAAGCTGGCGGTCCCAGCGGAGTGGCACGGAAGACCTACTGGTTGGTGTGGGAGGCTCCAGCATTGCCGGTGAGCAAGGCCTGGCGTCCGCAGCCCAGTTTGGCACCCTGACGACCAGCTGGACCGGCTTTCACTGCTTCTTTGCAAACGAATGCAAAAGGTTTTGGGGTTTTGCTAGTCACTTAGTCTGCCTGCCTGCCTGCTTGCGGAGCTGCAGTGTCTGGCCCTGGGCTGATGGGGGAGGGGGTGGGGGGGTATCCGAGGCCTAAAAGGTCCTCGAGGACAGGCTCGGGGCCGGCCCTCTTTCCCCGGCCACAGGAGAAGGAAAGGCGTAGGCTCTCCACCTGGGCGGACAGGTGAGCAAAACCCAGAAAGCAGGAGGGAACCCTCCAGACCTTCTGTTTTCCCGGCTTGCCAATGACGCTTGCAAATTCGGCTCCTGCCAGGGAAGCAGCACCTTTTGGGATGGGCTCTGAGCAATTGCATGCTTCGGGGAAGGAGCACGGTGGCCTGCAAGCAGGCAGGCAGATAGGCAGATGCTGGGCAGCATGAAATAAGCGGCGAGCAAAACCCCAAAACCTTTTGCGTTTGTTTGCAAAGAAGCAGTGAAAGACGGTCCAGCTGGCCGTTGGGGTGCTGAACTGGGCTGCGGATGCCAGGTCTTGCTCACTGGCAACGCTGGAGCCTCCCACACCAACTAGTAGGTCTTCCGTGCTGCTCCGCTGTGACCGCCGGCTTCTGGCTGCGTGGCTGCCTCCCTCCAGAACTGTCTTTCTTCCCGGGCCATGCGCCACCAGCGTCTTCTCTTTGCAAAGGAATGCAAAAGGTTTCGAGGTTTTGCTCGCCCGCCCGGGTAGAGACCAGAGTTAGCAGCTCTAATGTCCTACTAACATTGGCTGCAATCCTATCCACCTGTTTTGTCCAATCGATTGCAAGACGCTGGGCAGCACAAACTAAGCGGCGGCAGGAGGGACGCGGGGCCTTGGCTTGTTGCTTATCAAGACCATGCTCAGTTTGTGCTGCCCAGTGTCTTGTTCTGCCGCCGATCAGGCCCCTTTTTCGCTGCTGGAAACATGCTGCATTAGCTGGCATCGCAGGGGATGGTCCCATGGCAACGCCGACAGTCTGGGCCGTGCGTCACCAGTGTCTCCGGTCCCGAACCATGAGCTGCAGGAAATATCCGGGCCCAAGTTGTCCGCTGCAAGGACACCCCGGCCACGACAGCGCCGCCAAACCGCTTTCTATGCCACTGGCGTCCCTGAGCTGGAGCAGCGAAAGCCGATCCAGCTGGTTGTCGGGGTGCGGAACCAGGCTGCGGAGGCCAAGCCTTACTCACCGGCAAAGCTGGAGCTTCCCACGCCGACCGGTAGGTCTTCCGTGCCACTATACTCAGACTGCCGGCTTCTTGCTACAGGGCTGTCTCCCTCCAGAGCTGTCTTTCCCTCCCTCCCGTCTATGTCGAGCCCATGGCGAACAGTGTCCCACAAACCAAAGAAGTTGAACTAATCAATTCAAACTTCTTTCGTGAGAAGTTTGAATTGATTGGTTCAACTTTTTTAGTCCTATTTTTTTTGGGCACTGCACGTGGCTAGGAGCCGCAGGAAATGGCTGGAAGAGCCGCATGCGGCTCCAGAGCCGTGGGTTGATGCGGCTCTGGATATGTATTATATTCTGAAAGATAGACAATTTTAAAGAATTCTGTCTACATCAGTCTGGGTGCCTTCCCATTATATGGATTTCAACTTACAAAATGATCAGTAAGGGCCAGACTGGATAGGACTGCAGTCTCAATCTTCGACACATTGTATTTTAACAACATCTAAAAAAAACCTGTTGTTAAATGTGCTATTTGAAGAATTTGAAAAAAAACAAAACTTTTGGCTTTTAAAAGTTCAGTTTAAATGGGATGTTTTGACCCTGGCACTGAATACACTTCTGGCACTAAGAAAGTTTAATTCAACAATTGAGTTTAAATTCTTTATTGTTTAATGTTCTTTGAGAAATGACTGGGATTATTGGAAAATCCTAGGTAGACCATATACCCCAAAACAAGGACAAAAATTACTTCATTATTTGACATTTTTCCAGGGTATTTAAAAATACATATGATAGACTTACCTGTTTTTAGTGCTTCCCTTTTGACAATATTTGTTCGGAAGAATGTTCTAAAACTTAATGGAATTATGTCACCATATGTTGACATTTTCTCTACAACTTGTTTAAACATTTGCACCATACCATGCAGGACTACATCTAAATTGATTGTAGAAGCTGATGATGAAGTCAGAGTTAAAGATATGGTAACAACAGTAGCACATGTTGGATAGGACTGCATAGCTTCACATCTAATTTGGCAGTTCTCCAGTGACCTTATTTGTGTAAGTTTCTGCCTCTGTTGTTGGTCTACTACTGCAATGACATGCCATTCAATGGAAGCAGCTCTTGGAAGAAAAGGTACCACAACGACAACTAGTTCTCCATGTGTTGCAGGCACATCATTATTTATGTCTTCATCTTTTGTCTGGAAATAAAGCAGACCACACCAAACATTAGAAAATATTATTGTTTAAAGGTGTATATACAGTATACATATATGCACACATGTACACATACATAGAGGGAAAAATTATAAAGATTTAATGCACAAGGACTGGTAAACTATGCATTTCATTGTATAGATCAAATAACACATGTCACATAAAATTTTGTTTCATGTGAAAAAATAAGATGAAAAAGGAGGAAGCAACAAAATGTATTTCATAATACAGGTGAGCCGAGGTGGCGCAGCAGTTAGAGTGCAGTACTGCAGGCCACTTTAGCTGACTGTGTTCAGCAGGTCAGCGGTTCAAATCTCATCGGCTCAAGGTTGACTCAGCCTTCCATCCTTCCGGGGTAGGTAAAATGAGGACCCAGATTGTTGGGGGCAATGTAAATATATATATACATTGCTTACTGGTGTACACCACTTAGAGAGTGCTTGCACTTAAACCAGTATATAAGTCTCATAAATAAATAAATAAGAAGAAAATAATTTAGAATTATTTTAATTATTTAATAATTAAAATGTGGTCCATATTAAATAATGATTTATCTTTCTGTTACATTGATAGCGAGTTCAGAAACAGAAACCTTATGATGGCTAGAAAAGCAAATGAGCAGCAAATCAGAGAGGACCATTTTATAAACCCAGGTTGGATACAACCAACTGGCCAATATGAAAAATGGCCTCATGCCATTCATTACAACAAAAAAGCAAATAAAGATTTCCAGAAACTTAAAAAAACCTTAATTCCTACAGCAGACATACATACAGAACATATTATTAATCTTTGTAGGAGCCAATTTTCATCCTAACTAAGGCTGCTTGTTTCTGAGTCCATGGCGTTCCTTGAAAGTATAGTTTCTAGAAAAAAGGCATCAGGGGACACCTATTATTGATCCAAGGTTGTAAATCTGGGGTTGCAAAATAAAATTTATGCAAAATGCTGGTGACTTAACATAGCCTCTTCATAGGGATATGAAAACTAATTCCTGTTTCCCAAATCACCACAGCAGAAATTCCTTTGTTTGTTTTCCCAGGGTGTTGATTCAGCCAGTTGTGGTGGGACTTTTCCTGTTCCAAAATCACTTTGCTTTCACTGGCTCTTGATACTGAAGCATATTTTAGTTCTTTTCCTTCCAGAGTGATTTGCTGCCCATACATTATGCTTCTTTTTTTTCATTTCCCAGCTGGTCTAGAACTCCCTTCAACTGCTCCCAGAGTAGTAATCCTAAACAGCTCTCAGGTTGATTTTTTTTTTTTTTTTTTTGGTAGCTGGTGAGCTATCTCCCTGAACCTTCTTATGCCCTCTACTTTTGTCTTTTAAAAAATAATGTTATTTTTGTTTAGTTAAGCTTTTAATTTGCTGACTAATTTCTTAGAAGTTGTGGTTGGTTTTGTTTCACCTTGAATATCTTTCTAAAACCAAAGTGAAAAGATGAGGAGAAGGGGAAAAAGTACCCTGACACAATTAAGAATTGATGACTGGTTCCAGACACAGACTGCATGTCAGTAAGTGTAAAAGATTTACTTTTCTTAAACAACCACCTTGAACCTCTGGTTATTTATAAGATGTTTCAGTTTATGAGGTAAAGGTAGAAGCAGAAAATATAAATGCATGGGATATGCTTGCCTCTCTCTCTTTGTCTTTCTGCATGCAAGAAATGTTTTTGCTGAATCAACAGAGAAGTAGCTAAAAAAATTACAGTGTACATAACCCTCTGCATTTCAGGGCTAAATTCATGGCACATCAGCATTTTATTGATGACACAGTTTTCCTGGTATATTTGAGTCTAAATGGCATCAATGGAAAATTGAACTCTTTTCTATATGTTTTAGAATATTCACCAAGAGGCATTCCAGTAGGTAAGAAAATTAGCTGAATTTACCCCACTAAGATAAATTGTGTTATGATACACTTTGCAACTTAAATTATTCTTATTATCAAAAATAATGCAACACATATCTACAAATGTTGCTTTTATAAAAATCAAAAAACAAAACAAAAAAACCCCAGCAATTTCTTTGCCCTAGCTCAGGGGTAGGCAACTGTGGTTCTTTTATGACTCGTGGACTTCAACTCCCAGAATTCCTGAGCCAGCCATGCTGAGGGGACAAGGGAGAGGTTTCCAAGCTGAGCCATGCTGGCTCAGGAATTCTGGGAGTTAAAGTCCATGAATCGTAAAAGAGCCAAGATTGCCTACCCCTGCCCTAGCTGCTATGTATCCCAATTTGTCCAGTGGATTTATAGTGGTAAAATGTCTTCTAAACTCCAGAGACATTATACTTACATTTAATACCTCCATAGTCCCATCTATGTTCATGGAAATGGAAAACTACATGGCTTCTCTTTAAATTTCTCCTAGCTAAATTTCCAAATTTCCAAACCTGAAAAATAAGCCTTTATTAGTGCCTACTTATGTTGGGCTCACTGCTAAGAGAAGAACTGGAAGAAAAAATACAGATAAGAGCCTGGCTCCTATCCCAGAGAGGCTGACCTAGGAAGGCAAAAACAGAATCCCTGCCAGGTTGAATTAATTCTCTTCTGCTGTCCTACTCTTAACTACAAAACTCTTTTGTCTTGCTACCCAAGAATGGTCAAGTTTTTGTTCTTCAGAGTTAAGGCAGGATTTAGCTAGCTTGCTTCCCAATAGCTTTACAATTATTGTCCAGAAGACCCAAATCTGTCTTCCGTTAAATTCAAAGGGACTTGTTTTAAACAGCAATCATAAAGATGATATTCCTAGCTGTTCGTAACTATGATTTATCAATAGCAACACATCTTCTTCCCCAGTGGCACGCATCTCTGTTATCCTGTCAATGCCAGATGGAATACCTCTTTAGTCTATCACTTGCTTTCCAGCAGCTATCACTAAATAGCTCAGATTATGTTATGGTGGACATCTCTGTGCAGACTTCTACTTATTTATCTTAGCTTCTCTATCTCAGAGACCCAACCTAAAACAACAGATAAGCTCATGAATAAAAATTATCACATGCATTCCTTGTTCCCTGCCAGATCCCTGTCAGATGTCACCTGATTTTCTGGATTCATTATATACAAATGTCTCAACTCCTGTCATATGTGCTCTCTTTTCCAAATGACCTGCAACGATCCTGGCTGAAGCCATTTTTGCTTCGTTTCCAGTTGCCACAGTACTGAGAGGGGGAAATAAGTGGTTTTAAGGTTAGACTAAACAATAAATTGTCCCGTGGGAACCAAGGACATTGCTGCCTGACTTTAGAAGGCTAAGCTGAGCCTTCCTTTAGAAAGTCTGCCGAAGTATTCTATTGGGGAACGCGGATAACATAGTGTTGGGATGGGAAGTTCAACTCTGTAACATTGTAATGCTTGGGAGGGAACTACAGACCTGGTTTCACTTTTGACCATGCCAATACTTTGTAGCCAATAAATATGTTCTTTAAGGAAATCTCTAGCCTTGGAGTTCTGCTTTTACTGATCTCATCTATTGGAATCATGACATGACCATTATTCTCTACCCCTACAATGCATATTTTGTCTTGAAACATTGTAGAATACTGCTTTAAACTATCCAAACCAATACTTGTAGACCAGGGTTTTTCAACCGGTGGTATGCATAACACTGGTGGTACTTTAGCATTAGCAGGTGGTACACGACCCCCTAGCCAAGTGTAGCAGAGAAGGGAATGAGCTAAAGCAGTGCCACGCAGGCCTGGAGGAAACCAGCTGGAGCTGCAGGGCTTGGCAGAAGCCCCAGGATCTGTGTGCGCGGCTGCATGCTGGTTGGAGTTTCCGGTGCACCAGGAAGAGAAAAGAAGGAGGAGGAGGGCAGAGAGAGGAGAACCTATAAAATGAGCAGGTATTGACAGAGGAGGAAAAAAAACACATGGAGAAAGAGAGCGAGCGAGTAGCCTTTGCGAGCAAAGGGTGAGTGAAAGAGCGAGAGAGAAGCTTGTGCAAGCAATGTGTGAGTGAAGGAGCGAGAGAAAAGCTTTTGCAAGCAATGTGTGAGTGAATGAGAGCAAGAGAGAAACTTTTGTGAACAACAAATGAATCTAACCAGTAAAGCCCAAAATCCCCCCTCCTTTTTTAGTCAAGTTTTTGATGCCTTGCTAAGCAGTGGTGGTACTCAAATATTGTTATGTCCTAAAAGTAGTTACAATCTGTGAAAAGGTTGAAAAGCCCTGTTGTAGACTATTCAAGCCACTTTATGATTTCATTTTAGAAGATACCTATCCTTAATGAGGTTCTTTGCTTTCACAAGTTAAGGGTCCCTTTTCTACTGATACATAACTCGGACCTGTATGATCTAATAAGCTGTCCATGGTCTCAAATCATTTTTTTATGTCTGATGGCTATTTCCAAAAAGAGTTTTTAAACACAGCCAGTGATATCCATGAAACAATCTCTATATTTCAGTAATTTGCTCGAGTACTTACATTCTGATCACATTCCTTTTTTTAACATCCCAATAAGTGAACTAAATCTTGGTTTGATACAGAGTATGTCTCAAAAAAGTATTTAAAGGTATGTCTAGCTTATAAAAATGTCCATAGCTACAACAATAATTCTTCATTTGAAACCTTCCATTCACTAAAAAAGAGGCTACTGAAGGAGAAAAAGCAAAGTTATGCTTTATAGAATTGGGCCATGTTTCAATAGGCTTTGTTATGTAAAGATGGTTGGATGTTTTGATACCCAGGCACTCAGTTCCCAGCTAGATTTAATTCTACTAATATTTACATGCCAATTACCAATTCTTGGGACAAACATTCCATAACTTGATCAAGATACATCTAGGTGATGAACTGTATACCTGCTGATAGATAATATCCTTCCTGAATGGCCCTCAGTTTCATTCCTAGAAATCCAAATATTCGTAGTTCAGTTGAAAACAGGAAAGCTTCTAGCAAAGACTTCATGTTATCAGAATTCCTAAAAATAAATGTTTAGTGGCATCCAACTTAGCGCTTCTTTTCACTCCTATAAATAATTCCTTGCATTTCCAAAAAGATTAGCTTAGTTGTATCATTGTATCACATTGACAAAATGTGATCCACTGGAGAAGGAAATGGCAAACCACTCCAGTATCTTTGCCATGAAAACCCCATGGACAGTACTAAAAGGCAAAAAGATATGACGCTGGAAGATGAGCCCCTCAGGTCGGAAGGTGTCCAATATGCTACTGGGGAAGAGCAGAGGGCTAGTACTAGTAGCGCCAGAAAGAATGAAGCGACTGGGCCAAAGCCGAAAGGACGCTCAGCTAAGGATATATCTGGTGGTGAAAGGAAAGTCCGATGCTCTAAAGATTTTTTCTCCATAGGAACCTGGAATGTAAGATCCATGAATCAAGGCAAACTAGACGTAGTCAAAAAAGAGATGACAAGACTGAACATCGACATCTTAGGAATCAGCGAACTAAAATGGACAGGAATGGGTGAATTTAACTCAGATGACCATCAGGTATACTACTGTGGGCAAGAATCCCTCAGAAGAAATGGAGTAGCCTTCATAGTCAATAAAAGAATAGGAAAAGCAATACTGGGATACAATCCCCAAAATGACAGAATAATCTCAATTCGAATCCAAAGCAAACCATTCAATATCACAATAGTCCAAATCTATGCTCCAACCACTGGTGCTGAAGAGGATGAAATCGACCAGTTCTATGAAGCCCTACAGCACCTTATAGAATTAACACCAAAAAATGATGTCCTTATCATTATGGGGGATTGGAATGTTAAGATAGGAAGCCAAAAGATAACCAGAATAACAGGCAAGTTTGGCCTTGGAATACAAAATGAAGCAGGGCATAGGCTGATAGAATTTTGTCAAGAGAATACAATGCTCATAACAAACACTCTTTTCCAACAACCCAAGAGACGGCTCTACACATGGACATCACCAGATGGTCAACATAGAAATCAGATTGACTATGTGCTCTGCAGCCAAAGATGGAGAAGCTCTATACAGTCAGTAAAACAAGACCAGGAGCTGACTGTGGCTCAGATCATGAGCTTCTCGTTGCAAAATTTAGGCTTAAATTGAAAAAAGTAGGGAAAAGCACTAGGCCACTCAGGTATGAACTAAATCATATTCCTGATGAATATATAGTAGAGGTGACAAATACATTTAAGGAATTAGATCTGATAGACAGAGTGCCTGAAGAACTATGGATGGAAGTTCACAACATTGTACAAGAGGTAGCAACTAAAACCCTCCCAAAGAAAAAGAAATGCAAGAAAGCAAAATGGCTGTCTGAGGAAGCTTTGCAAATAGCTGAGGAAAGAAGGGAAGCGAAAGGCAAAGGAGAAGGAGAAAGATACACCCAATTGAATGCAGAATTCCAGAGAGTAGCTAGAAGAGATAAGAATGCCTTCTTAAATGAACAGTGCAAAGAAATAGAAGAAAACAACAGAACAGGGAGGACCAGATATCTCTTCAAGAAAATTGGAGATATGAAGGGAACGTTTCATGCAAAGATGGGCATGATAAAGGACCAAAATGGCAGAGACCTAACAGAGGCAGAAGAGATTAAGAAGAGATGGCAAAACTACACAGAAGAACTATACAAGAATGAGCTTAACATCCCAGATAACCACAATGAGATAGTCATTGACCTCGAACCAGACATCCTAGAATGTGAAGTGAAATGGCCTTAGAAAATCTGAGCAACAACAAAGCTAGTGGAGGTGACAGTATTCCAGCTGAGCTATTCAAAATCTTAAAAGACGATGCAGTAAAAGTGCTACACTCAATTTGCCAGCAAATTTGGAAAACTCAACCGTGGCCACAGGATTGGAAAAGGTCAGTTTACATTCCATTTCCAAAGAAAGGCAATGCCAAAGAATGTTCTAACTATCGCACCATTGCACTCATTTCACATGCTAGTAAAGTTATGCTTAAAATCCTACAAGCTAGACTCCAGCAGTATGTAGATCGAGAACTACCAGAAGTACAGGCAGGATTTCTAAGAGGCAGAGGAACTAGAGATCAAATTGCCAACATACGCTGGATCATGGAGAAAGCTAGGGAGTTCCAGAAAAACATCTACTTCTGCTTCATTGACTATGCTAAAGCCTTTGATTGTGTGGATCATAACAAATTGTGGCAAGTTCTTAAAGAGATGGGAATACCAGACCATCTTATTTGTCTCTTGAGAAACCTATATGCGGGTCAAGAAGCAACAGTGAGAACTGGACACGGAACCACTGATTGGTTCCAAATTGGAAAAGGAGTCCGGCAAGGCTGTATACTGTCGCCCTGCCTATTTAACTTATATGCAGAGCACATCATGAGAAAGGCAGGGCTAGATGAATCAAACGTTGGAATTAAGATTGCCAGGAGAAATATCAACAACCTAAGATATGCAGATGATACCACTCTAATGGCAGAAAGTGAAGAGGAACTAAAGAGCCTCTTGATGCGGGTGAAGAAGGAGAGTGCAAAAGTTGGCTTGAAACTCAACATTAATAAAACCAAAATCATGGCATCCGGCCCTCTCAATTCCTGGCAAATAGATGGGGAAGAAATGGAGGTAGTGACAGATTTTATTTTTCTGGGCTCAAAGATCACCTCAGATGGGGACTGCAGCCAAGAAATTAAAAGACGCTTGCTCCTGGGGAGGAAATCTATGGCAAATCTAGACAGCATACTAAAAAGCAGAGACATCACCCTGCCAACAAAAGTGTGTATAGTCCAGGCCATGGTTTTCCCAGTTGCAATGTATGGCTGTGAAAGTTGGACCGTAAGAAAGGCTGAGCGCCAAAGAATTGAGGCCTTTGAACTATGGTGCTGGAGAAGACTCCTGCGAGTCCCTTGGACTGCAAGGCGTTCAAACTGGTTAGTCCTAGAAGAGATCAACCCCGACTGCTCTTTAGAAGGCCAGATCCTAAAGTTGAAACTCAAATACTTTGGCCACCTAATGAGAAGGAAGGACTCACTGGAGAAGGACCTAATGCTGGGAAAGATTGAGGGCAATAGAAGAAAGGGACGACAGAGAATGAAATGGCTGGATGGAGTCACTGAAGCAGTAGGTGTGAACTTAAATGGACTCTAGAAGATGGTAGAGGACAGGAAGACCTGGAGGAACGTTGTCCATGGGGTCGCGATGGATCGGACACGACTTCGCAATTAACAACAACAACAATCATTGTCCCAATATATAAAAAGTTACAAGAGTGACCATGCTAATTATCAACAATTATTCATAGCTAATAAGCAAACTATGTGCTGTTCTTTTGCTATAAATTATTGGATTTGATGCTATCACAAATGCATTTTAATAAAGCAAAATCTCTTAAAGAAATCTCAGACATAATTTCAATAGAAAACAGCTGAATTACATGTCATCAAGATTTTCAACATCTTCTTTGATGTTTAACAGGGACATTAAAAAATAATAACAATGTATTAATCCAGTGAGTAATTTGGGGTGTGTGTGTCTCTGGAATTATTTAATGGATGGCAATTACTATTAAAGTACTTATCAGCATCTATTCCTGCTGTATTTCATTTCTGTCAACTTAATAGTTAATTCCCAGTTCATTGTACACTTGCAATTCATAATTAATGTGCTATAAATCTAATAATATAGACATTAACATTATTTGACCTAATATCAAATCATTATATTAGATTGCCCAGAGGAGATATTACAAAAAGTAGACTGGCCTAACCTAGAACCACTAAAGAATTGATGCAAGTCTTTTCACTACACACTAAAACTAAAAAGATAAAAATTTCCAGGGAAGAAATGGTGAACTAAGGATGGCTCTGCTAAAAGTACAGGTAGTCCTCAAATTACGACCACAATTGAGCCCAAAATTTCTGTTGTTAAGTGAGACATTTGTTAAGTGAGTTTTGCCCCATTTTACGAACTTTCGTGCCACAGTTGTTAAGTGAATCACTGCAGTTGATAAATTAGTAACACAGTTGTTAAGTGAATCTGGCTTCCCCTTTGATTTTGCTTGTCAAAAGGTTGTAAAAAGGGATCATGTGACCTTGGGACACAGCAAAGGTCACAAGTATGAACCAGTTGCCAAGCATCTAAATTTTGGTCACATGAACATGGGGATGCTGCAAAGCATGAAAAATTGTCTTTTTCCAGTGCCATTGTAGCAATAGCAGTGCCATCTCTTTTTTCAGTGCCATTGTAGAAATAGCAATAAGACTTATATACGGCTTCACAGTGCTTTACAGCCCTCTCTAACCAGTTTACAGAGTCAGCATCTTGCCCCCAATAATCTGGCTCCTCATTTTACCGACCTCGGAAGGATAGAAGGCTGGGTCAAACCTTGAGCTGGTGAGATTGGAATTGCCGAACTGCTGGCAATTGGCAGACAGCAGAATTAGCCTGCAATACTGCATTCTAACCACTGTGCCATCACACTCTTTGAACAGTCACTAAATGGACTGTTGTAAGTCAAGGACTATCTGTCATTCCTATTCAGACAAGGATAGGACTTGTGATTGCCCACAAGTGCTCCAGAGAGTTCTTCTTGCTCCTCATGGGAACTGAAAGCCTGAGCTCCGCATATCTACAGTATGGCAGGTTGCTAGAAGGTTGCAAGTCAGTGGTACCTTTTAGGATTACAGCTATAAAAGATAAGGAAAAGCCATTTTTGGTCATAAGCACATTTAAGGATACTGGGTTTGCATACTTTCTTTTCTAACCGCTTTCAAAAATTTCTTGTTAAAACTTTCTTGTTTCATCTATTAGAAACTTTTGAACGGACATCTTTTACAACATCAGGTGAGTTTCTTTCCATCCTTAGTGAAATACATTTTAAATATTTTAAGTTTAAGGACTTAACTTTTTTTCAATAAACAGCAAAACAATGATTAGAACTTTAATTCGGAAAAATACGAATTGGCTTCGAGTCCAGGTGGATTTGAAATAAGCTATGGGAATTAATTATAGGAACCCTTACTGTGGGCGAATGGTTTTGTTTTGAATTCCCTTAAAAATACATGATAGGACGGAATTTTGAGGGTTGGACAATAGAGGGAATCAGAAAGAACTAAAAAGATTACAATTAAAAAAGAACACTTAATTTAATTTACCAATACAGAATGGAGCAAAATATTTTAACATTGGATGATATTTTTCAAACAATGGACCCGCAAACTAATTTTAAGAATACCTGCCATTATAGATACAGGTAATCCTTGATTCATGACCACAATTGAGCCCTAAAATTTGGTTGTTAAGTAAGACGGTTGTTAAGTGAATTTTGCCCCATTTTACAACCTTTCTTGCCACCGTTAAGTGAATCACTGCAGCTGTTAAATTTGTAACATGGATGTAAAATAAATGACTCCCCCGTTGACTTTGCTTGCCAGAAAGTCAGAAAAGATGACCATGTGATCCTAGGACACTGCCAATGTCATAAATATGAGTCAGTTGCCAAGCATCTGAATTTTGACCATGTGATCATGGGGAATGCTGCAATGGTTGTAAGTGTGAAAAACAGTCATAAGTCAATTTTTTCAGTGCCCTTGTAACTTTGAACAGCCACTTAGATGAACTGTGGTAAATGGAAGAATGTGTTTAAAGGATGTTATGGAAGAAAAATAAGTTTTACTTGCTAAGACCAAGACTAAAAGTGGATTTAAAAATGATAGGCCATAAGAATTATATGGAAAAAGATGCTACACTGGATATATAAATAAATCAGCTGATATCTTAATAATTAAAATGGATATACAAATAACAAACAAAAAAGCGATTAGGAAAACTTTCCTGTATTAGATCTGAAAAGAGGCTTGTTAATGTTCTGAAGAACTTTGTGAGAAGGTAGAAAGAAAAAATGAAAAGTTCTAGGACATTATTTGAAGATTGATTGCTCCCACCGCCATACACTCTACACACAATCTGGGCTCCACATATCTATAGCAGAGGAAGTGGAGCAGCTCTCTCATAATTGCCCCCACCAACATCCACCTCTTGTGAATGTCACTGAATGCCTTCCAAAATGATTGGACAACTATTTGTCTGAAATAGTATAGGGCAGTGGTGGCGAACCTATGGCACGGGTGCCAGAGGCGGCACTCAGAGCCCTGTCTGTGGGCACGCACGCTGTCGCCCCAGTCCTAGGCCTTCAGCTGGGTTTTATAAAACCTTTCCGCTTTAGGCCTCTGCCGCTGTGTGCAAAAAAAAAAAAAAAGGTTCAGTCAATTTCAACTTCTCGCAGGAAAAAAAAAGATCTTGCAAAGTTGGAATTGATTGATTGAACTTTTTAGTCCCACCCAGTCTGCCGTTACCACCGCAGCCATGCCCATCCAGTGGGCTATGCCCACCCAATTGGCCATGCCCAGCCAATGAGCCATACCTGTAGAGGTGGGGGCCAGGCAAAGATCGTGTGCAGAAAACTGCCCCTCCAATGCCTGTGTGCCTCTTCTTCTCTAGATCTATCTCCTCCCTTCACATCACCATGGCTGTCAGGTCATCCTGGATTGGTGCTTCACAAAACAGCCAACAAACAGGCACGATTGACAACGGCAGTTTTATTCACTCCATCTGGAATAAAGTCAGCACTGGGAGTGGTCTGCTCCCAGTGCTGTATATAGGCCGCATCCGCATCCTACACCTTCAATTTCCTACCCCACCCACCAAAACCAGCATCCAGTCCATTAAACCCCTATACTCCGCCCCCGTCTCTCCATCCGATAGCTTGGAATTGTCCCATTCAGCTAGTGAGCTGACTGCTTCGATCATCCGGCTCTTCCTCGCCCGTGTGGTATTGGCCCGGCGAGGCGCACAGCCCTGACATCATCGGGGGCATCGGCCAGTGAGCTGACTGCCTCGATCATCTGGCTCCTCCTCGCCCGTTTGGTGTTGGCCCGGCAAAGCGCACAGTACTGACGTCATCGGGAGCGTCGGCCATCATGCACGCCAGCAACACCTGCTATTCCCAGATGCCGAGGGAAGACACGGTGGAGCCAGTAAGCCGCAGGGTGAGCATAGTCCCTGTGTTCCCGTACGGATCGGCCTCGCTGGGCGCGACATGGGTGATGTGAAAGTGCGCAAGCTTGTATGACCTTGCCTGCCTGCTCACACCAACAAGATTTTATTGCCAAACTGTTCCCTGTTTTTGGCCTCTGGCTTCTATATTCTTGAGGATTGGTAAGGAGTTTAGCCAATGAAATGCTATTGCCATGTAGAACTTTTGCTGCTTGAAAAACTGTATATAAACAATAAAATGCTGTGTACAAGCGGCCATTATTTGCACCCTGCAATGACTGAGCACTGATTACTACACACACACACGGCACTCGATGATGCATAAGTGGGTTTTGGGTTGCAGTTTGGGCACTCAGTCTCTAAAAGGTTCGCCATCACTGGTATAGGGTTTCCTGCCTGAGTAGGGGGTTCGTCTAGAAGACCTCCAAGTATCTTCCAACTCTTGTTATTATTCTATTCTATTCTATTCTATTCTATTCTATTCTATTCTATTCTATTCTATTCTATTCTATTCTATTCTATTCTATTCTATCCTATCCCATCCCATCCCATCCCATCCCACCTCATTATTGTCCCCTCCCCTAATTAGGATTGTGTTCCGATTGTGTTCCACATTTAATGGACATTTTAATGTATAGTACCCAACTGGAGCCAGTTCTTCATTTTCTTTTTTATGAAGAGTTCACTTGTAAATATGTATATTTTCTGAACCAAGTATCAGCCATCAGTGGGTTGGTTGAATAGATGGCTGGCAATTCTGGATCTTTTTTTTCACATGCTGATTTGTACAACTGATCTTTTCAAAGGAATTAAAGATCCAGTTTATTAAAATGGGAATATAAAGATCCATGGTGGTCCAGTGATTATAATGCCATATTACAGGTTAACTCTGCCAACTGTCAGGAGTTCAATCCTGACTCGCTCAAAGCTGACTCAGCCTTCCATGCTTTCACGGTTGGTAAAATGGGGATACGGATTGTTGGAGGAAATATGCTGACTCTGTAAACTGTATATAAGGTTAAGTGCTATTCTTACTGCTAATATAAAACAGGCTTATTTGATTAAGGTTAAAATAGATATGTTATTTCTGGTAACCCTTAATGACCTTTTGCTGATCAGACTGACAGGCTTTAATGATTTGTTTACAGATAAAAGATGACATATGGGTACAAGAAAAAATTTGTTGTATTTTAAGAGGAGATGATGAGTGACTAACACTGTTTATTTCTTTCTATATTTCTTTTTTTTTGCTTTACCATATTTTTATTCTTTTTTATTTTTTTTCTGCACTTTCTATTCTTTCTTTTTTTAAAGTTTGTATTACTTTTTGTCTTTTGAATTACAATCTTTAATAAACATCTTCAAGATTTAAGCAAATAGGTTTTTTAACAAGTCTACTAACAATGGACCTTCACTTAAATATACAGTTCTGTATATTTCATCTAAGTATTTTATTTCAAAATAGTCCCTCCTCCTATTTCTTAATAAACCACATAATAAGCAGTGCTAGTTTTAATGACTGAAGCTTTCTTTGCCTGGATCTCTATTAGTAACAACTTTTTTTCCCTAGTAATTTGCTTACACTGCAGTTCAAAATAGTAAATACTATATGCTGGCTGACCTTTGAATGGAAAAATAATTACAAGTTAAAATAGTAATTTTATCTGAAGTCGATAAGGCCATAACATTCTCTCTGCCTTCAATTCACAGGCTAAATTTTCATCCACTTTGTCTTGACTTCGAGAGGAAGGAATAATGACAGGTTACAGGCACTTTATTTCAAAATTCGCTCACAAAATTATTGACAATCATTTTCAGCCTCACACACAAAAAAGTCTCTGCTGCTTGACCCTTGTGAGCTGTTTACATGAAAAAATGCACTTACATCTATATTAACAATAGTTAAGTCTAATTCAACATCAAAACTTACAGCAATTTCTTTAGCATGCTTGTGCTTGATATCAGAACAAAAATAGGGATAATTTGCCTCAAATTGCAGTCACTTCAGTCATAATAAAATCTCACTGAGTACTGTTTGCTTTCAGCATTCTCATTAGGCAAGCTGGGGCTATTATTAAGGTACAACCACATAACTGTAATATTAGCACTTAAAGTATAGCATAGTAACCCCCTCCAGGAGATGAATTCTAACCTTGTCAATATAATTCTACTTCCAATGCTACAGAACAGTTTGAGAAGCTGAATACTGAAGCTTTATGTTAGAAAAAAAAGTCATGCTCGTTCAGGCTTAAAGGCCACTTGGTTGGCCCAAGGTGCTGAGGTAAGGTTAGAAAAAAGCTGCCTCAGATCAAGTCAAGCATTGAGACCAAACTTCCTATTTTCTTGTACTTGTCTTAGGCTGTTAAATCAATTACTCTATATTTCTGCCTGCCTTCAGCTTCCATTTAGAATAAGAGAAAGAATAAAAGGCCAAGACAAAATTACAATTTCAAAGTTAGCAAATGATCATCATTCCAAGTGAAAGACTACGTACCATGTAGCCACGTATTCACATAACCTCACATTTTAGAAGCTTCAACCTTTAAAAGATGTGTTTTTATGACAGAGCTTGCAAGAATCCCCTTCTTCCCCTTCCCCAATCGTTTCAAATTTAGTCAAAATATTTTTTAAAAAAATAGATACCAAGGAATCTGCTTTGTAGGAGACAGAAATACTTGACCATTTTGAAAAGATCATTGGTGATTATTTATTTTCAGAAAATATTGAGTTAATGCTACTAATGTTACCATTATGAGTATTAGTCCTACTTGTTGCACATGAGGCTATTATTAAAAGACTAGGACCCCTATTAGGAGATCTAAGAGTACTTTAGAATTAGAATCTTCTCCTTTCATTCCTGTTCAAAGTATATATGATGTTAATGCTTATGACTTGGTTTTCTTGGGCTGGTATCCTTAGATGTATTGAATTACAAGCTCCATGAATTACAAGCTCCACAGCTTTAATAGATGATACTTTAAAGGCAGAAAAGTATTAGAGTTATGATATTTAATTAGAATACACGTCTCCCATTACAAATTTCTCATATCAGTCTGAGTTCCATTATCAACTGATTCTTCTGAACCTACAGTGAAATCTTATTTTTAAATGTTCCCCTGATTTTCTAGTCTGATTTTTTCCCCAATTATTTAGTCCTTCTACAGATATGAATCTAAGTTAGTGTGGTCTTAAGTGCCAAGAAATGCACGTATTATTACTTTTTTTAAAAAACTGTTTCTTTGCTTCAATTACTTAGTTGGTGCAGGAAAGCTGTTCCCATGACAAACCGTACTTTTAGCCAATAATTATCTCCTGCCTCCTTCCTCTTCTTTTCCAGCAATATAACTGTTCAGTGATTTTTTTTTTGATACATAATGACAATCTCATCTAATCTTTGAACTTCCATGACAAAAGTTAGAGGAAAAGGTTTAATTACTTAACAATCCCCCCTCCCAAATTTGCATCATCAGCTAAAACTATTATTTCAAGAAAAAATTCAGAATACAATAATTAGACAAGGAACTTTTTTAAAAAAGGAAACAACTGAACATTAACCAATCAAATTAAAAGATGTTTCACGGAATAACTGTTCTTTAAGGTCCATTCCAATGTCTATGGAGATTCTCAATCATCTAGATCATGGTTGTCCAAAAGGTATTTTTTAAAAGGCAACTGGATTTTCTTGTTTCTTTTCTTGAAAACGTTTTGCTTCTCATTCAAGAAGCTTCTTCAATTTGCCTTTTGAAAAACACTTTGGGAGATCCATTGCAATATGTGCAATCACTGGTGTCTTTTTTAACTAAAAAGATCAGCATAAAGATGGCATAAAGCAATTTATAGAAAATGTGTTAAATGTCTAAAATAAAAACACTTTTTCCACCTTTTCTATTTTATTTGTCTTACAATATTCTGACCAGCTGCTTAAATTTGCAGTTGGGATTTGATATAAAAATAGAACTTTTGTCCTCTGTTGTTCACGTTGATAACATGAACGCTGATTTTAAAGACTATAAACTTTCAGAATTCTTTAAATGCAATATGTATTGCAGTCGGCATGTAACAACCATAGGATAATATTTTATGGCACTCACAATACAAGTTTGGTAGATGCTTCTATCACATTCATCCAGTGGAGATACTCAAGAGATTTAAATGACCCATCTATATAACTGCGAAGGTCCTCAGTTCTCTTTTGTGAAAGACTGACCTTTTCTACACAGTTTTCCTAATGCAGTGGTTCTCAACCTTTTTAATGCCGCGATCCCCAACCGGTCGTAAGTCGAAGACTACTCAACCGGTCGTAAGTCGAGGACTACTCAACTGGTGCAGCACCGATTGCAGAATGGGACTTTTGGCGGGCTCAGCAGGGCAGAGACAGCCTGGACAATTCCTATTGGCTTTTGAAAGCCAATAGAATAAAAGGGAGTAGCACAGCTAAGGAAAAGGGGAAAAAAATGGCGGACTGTGTTGTTTGGCGACCCCTGTGAAATGGTTGTTCGACCCCAAATGGGGTCCCGACCCACAGGTTGAGAACCACTGTCCTAATGGACTTTCTACATAATAAGTAACGTTTTTGTTGGTAGGCTACTTTGTTCTGAAGCTTAAACTGATGCACTCATTTATGCAGACAGCATGAGGAAGAAAACCTTCAAATGTATAATTTATAGGATCATTAATCCTGACACTTTCATAATCAAACCTGCCACTGAAGATGCTCAAAACTACAACTCCTTTGGGAATGTTCTTCTTCTTTCATGAACCTATATATATATATATATATATATATATATATATATATATATATATATATATATATATATATATATATATATATATATATATATATAGGAAACATAGGAATATGTGTCCAAGAGGATCTAAATACCTTTCAAAACTGATTGTTTTGACAGATTGTCTCTGTCATAGATCAGACACAGGTTAGAACCTTTATTAAAGCCTGCCTTGTGGCAATAGGAACTTATTTCTTCACTCTTATTCAATCCAAATGTCATCTGGTGGCCCTGTTTAGTACAACCCATTCCCTAGGGGCTGGATGATTTTGTCCTGACTGGGGTTTGGTCCTATGATGTTACCTGGATGAGTTTAATCCCATTAATTCTGAGGAAATGGATAGGATCCTTGTGGGTGTATCCATGTGTTTTAGAGCCAGGTCTCTCCTACTTGGTTAAAGCCCCCGGAGACCATATGTGTGGGTGCATTCATCAAACAGTGAATATCTTGAGAAATGGAATGGTTCTGTTGAGTTTGAAAGAGACAGTAGTCTATTCCCTCTTCAATAACCTATCACTGGATCCTATAGGTCTGAATCATTGTCATCCAGTATCCCATCTTCTGTGAAAGATTGTTGAAAAGGCTATTCTATATTCTATATTCCTGGAGGAAGCAGAGTATCTGTACTCCTTTAAGTCAGGTTTTAGGTTAGGATACTGTACTGAGAGAACTTTGTTTCAACTTGTGGATAACTTGAGGTGGGACATTCTTGACCTCTTATGGACCAGCTTTTGGATTTGAGATGGGGGACTACTGTTTTACAATTGCCCTCCTCCATCGTTTGGAGGCAACTGATGTTGGTTAAGGAGGAGAGCAGTCAACCCCTAGATCTCTGCTTTGCACAGTACCACAAGGTTCTATTATTACCTCTTTAAAATATTCATGAAGTTTTGTCCCAAAGTTTGGGAGCTGTGGGAGTCTGGATGTGGAAGAATAGACTTTGACTCAACCCTTCCAGAATCGAATACTTGTAGGTTTTTGCCTCTATGGAACCAGGAACCAAATACTTTCATCCTTGACTCTGAGCAGAGTTGCACTGCTCCATTTGAATTCAGAAAACAATTTAGGAATCTTCCTGGCCTTACAGCTCCTATTGGACACCTTTGTCTTCTATGTTAATTATATCTATTATTGGACTGGGGGCCTGCTCATGGTTACTCACCACCTTACTCACTCCAACCGATTTATTGCAATGCACTGTACTTAGGAGAGTCTTGAAGATTATCCAGAAGCTTCCAATGATCCAGAATGCAGTAGTGTGAGTAGTTATGGGCATTCCTTGCTATGCCTATTAACAACACTATTCTGTGTGCTACAATGGTTTAAAATAATCTTCTAGGTGCAATGCAAGATACTGATCATCACTTATAAAGTCCTAGAAGACATAAGATTGGGTGTTTGCGAGACTGATTGCTACCTAAGGCATTTAGCCATCCCATATGCTTACTGCAGAGCCCCTAACTGAGAATCCCTTCCCAATGGTGGTCCCTGACTTTGGAATCTTTCCTCCAGTACTGTTTAGCATTGTAGTTTATATAATATAAAATATCACAGGAAATGAGTTGAATAATCCAACATGGGGGTATAAGGAAAACCCAACCACTTTTTTTACACGTTCCATGCAAAACACACGTAAAAAGAGATAGAGATTTGATGCTGTGGCTGCCATCTTGATTTTCTTTACTCTGTCCCCTCCCCAACACCCTTGATTATTTTCAATCTCTTTGCCACCTTACCCATTAAGGGCTACAATCTCAGTTGTGGAAAAGTTCTCCATAGTTAAAAACCATATCATAATACATTTTACACATACTAAAAGCCAGAAAGATTATTTTGAAAGCCAAATAACCTAAAGAGTAAGCATAATAAAAATTAAATAGGTTACAGTTTATTTGCAGCGGGTAGCAGATGTGGTAAAATTCTTGCCAGCTTCCCCACTTTTCTTCCCCAGCAGGAACTTTCTATCAAACTGTGTGTTAGATCTTGAATATAATGCAAGCTGCTGTTACAGCAATTGTACCCTCTGTACTGCCCTATTATACTGAGATTTCTGTTGGAGTTCCTACTTCTTTCTTTCTAATAATATTGTTTAAAATATATCCTGCAGAGGTAAATGTAAAGGCAAGTATTATGTGCTAGATAAAAACAAGATAGCAAAATATGAAATTGATTGGAAAATAATTCAATATTGAAAGGTCATTTTTCTTGCCTAATGATAGGTTCCTATGACAAGATAAAAATAATGATTGAAGTTAAGATTCCTTGAAGTACTTTTTAAACATAAATAATTCAATATATCTCTTACAATGCAAAAGTAAAAATAACTGTTTAAGGAATAAAGTCTTAAACTGACAGAAATATAAAATAGATGCAAATCAAATCTGTCACACAGAATATGTTCTCTAAAATTTTTGTTTTCTGGGATGCCAAAAATAAGCCCTTTTGGAAGGAGAGGTAGCTAATCAGAGTTGAGGATTTAACAACAGAAAAAAATCTAAATGATAAAATGTACCTGTGAAGGCATACTCAAATAACAAATAAGTTGTATAATCTACTATTTTATATGTGTACTTCGTGAGTTCCATTGTGATTCAGAGCAGAAATGTGTGACTGCTTCCTTCACCTCTGAATTCATCTAAAAAGCTGAAAGTTGAGTTTCTTTAATAATTTTTATATTGCAATTGTAGGCTTCTGATGGAAACCAAAAATGTAATTAATATGTGCTAATTGGAATGGTACTCTAGGATAAAATAGACCATATAAGGTTTTTCCCCCTGCCTTTTAAGATGTGTTTACGTTGTGACAAAACAATTCTCAAAGTGGCATTAATCTATACTTTGTATCTGTTAAAGATGTGAAACTTGCAAAAAAGAAAACCCTATATTGATCAAAACAAATTGGGGAGACGGGGGTATTCACACTTCCCAATCTTCAACAGTTTTTCAAAGCCTATGTCTCCATAAAGTAATGTAGAAGATATGAATGCATGCATGCACGCACGCACGCGCGCGCGCCCACACACACACACACACAGCCCAGTACTCGTATTCATGTTTTTAACAACCACATTTCAATTAAATTATTAATTAAATTATTAAATTAATAATTAATTAAATTAAATTAAGTAAGATTAACACCCAGCACTAGTTGTACGAGATAAGTGGCCATATAAATAAGTTAAATTAAAAAAAAATAACAAAATATAAAACTGTACAGAATAAAACTGTATAGAAAGAAAATTAAGCTTTGAATAAATTTGAAGTCAATATGCCATAGAAACTGTGATTTGGTTCTCCTTCTCAACTTTAGTAGAAGATAGGAAAAAGCCTCTGTATGAAAAAACTCCTATAATTAATAGAAGATAACATTAGGTTCAATAGAAAAACGTTTATCCTGGCATAGCTTCTTAAATTCTGTAGAGAAAAGAGTCTTGGGAGATTACATCAGCTTTTCCTCATCACCAGTTTCCTTGATGGAAAGAATGGAAGCTTTAACCAGGACAGCCAAGAACGTCTGTCTGATCCAGTGGTCGTTATCAACACCCCACGATATCAAAGAGTGCTGAAACAGCTAACAGGCTCAACAGTTTCCCATGTCAATCTCCAACAATTAAATATTGGCTTCTATTGCAAGCCAACATTTAATTGTTCAGAAATTTTCATGACCCAATGACCAGCTATCTCAATCTAAGCTCTGTATATTTCAGTATAAATTCTTATTAAATGAACAACAAAAGGCTCATTTATAATATAATTAAGCTATCCAAGCATTACAGCATATTAGAGGTCTATAATATCTCTAAATAGATAATCCTATATCTATTTACCAGTGAATTAGCCCCATGAACTAAAGCAGACCACTTTTAAGGAGATGTACTATATGCCAGGTTCATGTATGAATCCATGCACATGAGAAGATTTCTCACTGAGATCCAACAGAATGCCATAAGCATGCCTTATACTAGCCAAAAGCATTTATTCTACTTCACAGACGAAGAAGAAAAACACAAAGTAAAGTGATTATTCACCGCTGAGCTGCCAGGCATGTTGCTGGGTCAGTAGCTGGCACACACTGTGTTGTGTGAAAGTTGAAAGCAGCATTAAAATAGGACCAGTTCATATTCAACTCATTTTTTGCATCCACATCTGAATGAAGCCAAAGTAAAAGTGTAAGAAATGTATACAACCTCCTCCCCCCTCCCAAAAAAACATTTTAACTGTTTTAGGATCAGAATGTAATCAGAAGTAATAAGCATTAAATGTTTACAAATAAATTGAACAAAATTGAATTATAGACAGATATTTTCCCCTCCCCCAAATATTTTTGAAGAGATATTTTTGTTTTTCCACTTTGTAGTTTGTCTGCAAAATAATAGGAATAAGTTAGGGAATTTTTCTTGGGAATTATGTACAGTATAAATTGATGGAAATTTCAGATGTGTTGCACAAGAATGCCCTATCTCCCCTTAGCAAATATTCAGCAAATGCATTCTTTGTTTCTACTTATTGATCTAGGAGCCGAAGTGAAACTATTTCCTTCTTTGAAGGCTGTGCAATAGTTCATTTCTGACAAAGGTGAATTCATTAGGTGAGTGCTATAAAAGTAGAGCCAAAACAGGGCTTTGGGAAAAAGAGCGTTGTCTTACCTGAACGCTTTTTCTCATCAGGATGGTGTAGAATCCACTCATTGGGTAATTTAATCCCTCCTGCTCAGACTAAGAACAAAAAAACTTTGCCACACCTCCTTCTGGGTGTGACTTCCCAGTTTTTTCGAGGCGAAGCATCCAGACGCAAGGCTCCAAACAAAAACATGCATGCCTAGACTAACACTAACAGGGTGGGTGTGGATTCTACACCATCCTGATGAGAAAAAGCGTTCAGGTAAGACAACACTTTTTTCTCCATCAGAATGGATGTAGAATCCACTCATTGGGACATACCAAAGCTGGTCATGTCCCCACAGGGAGGGAAGTCTAGGCTTGTGTCCCTTAAGAACCAACCACTCGCTGTAGGACTCTCCTTCTGAAAGCAGCCTCCGCTGCTGCAAACTGATCTATTCTGTAATGTTTTATGAATGAGGAGGGAGAGGACCATGTCGCTGCCCTGCAAATCTCCTCAAGTGATGCCTGGGCAGACCAGGCCGCTGAGGCAGCAGCACTACGTGTAGAGTGAGTTGTAATATGTGAAGGGACTGAGAAATATAAACCCTGGAAATACACGCCCTAATCCACCGACCAATAGTAGAGGAAGAGACCTTCCGAACCATGGTAGGGGCTGAAAGGACATGAATAATGCCTCAGATTTCCTGAAGATCCAGGTTCGTTTAATGTAATGGCGCAGGGCCCTGTGCACGTCCAAGGTATGCCACCGTCTTTCCAGATGGTGGGAAGGGTTGGGACAGAAGTTAGGAAGGACTAGGTCCTGAGAACGATGAAACCCTGTATTGACCTTAGGAATGAATGCAGGATCCAGCCTGAAGACCACTCTGTCCTCATGGAATGTGCATAAGTCCTCTCTGACCGATAAGGCAGCCAATTCTGAAATTCTCCTGGCTGATGTGATGGCCACTAGGAAGGCCACCTTCAGTGTAAGGAAGTGAAAAGAGCAAGTGCTCAGAGGTTCGAATGGAGGAAAAACTAAGGCCTGTAACACCCTGGACAGGTCCCAGGATGGGTAACGATGAACCGTAGGTGTCCCTACGTTGGCCGTGCCCTTGAGAAAGGCACTAACTGCTGGATGTTGACACAGGGAAACTTGGTTGTCACAGGTGAGGACTGTAGACAAGGCAGCTAACTGCCGACGTATGGTACTGGTTGAGAGACCTCTAGTTAACCCCTCAAGTAAGAAGTCCAATATGTCTGGAATGGTGACAGCAAGCGGCGAAAGTCGCTTTTTGGTACACCAAGAGCAGAAACCTCTCCAAGTGGCATCATAGATCCTGTTGGTCGAGGGACGCCGCGAGGCCTGGATGACAGAGATAACCTCAGAGGAGAAAAACTGTTTGGCTAGACTCTCCCACTCAAGTGCCAAGCGGCTAATTGAAGCCACTGTGGGTCCGGATGATGGAGGTTCCCCTGGCTGAGAGCAACTCGGTCCGGAGGAATCTTCCATGGTGGTGAGAGTGACAGGTCCACCAGGTCGGCAAACCACGGGCGTCTTGGCCAATATGGAGCAACTAAGATCAGCTCCGCCTGCTCCCGGAGGAGCTTGCGGATAGTTGCTTGTAGTAGCGGAAGAGGAGGGAAGGCATAAAGTACGCCCTCCGGCCATCTGCTCCGGAGAGCGTCCGTTCCCTCTGCCCCCCTTGATGGGAACCGGGAAAAGAACCTGGGGAGCTGAACGTTGTTTGGGGAGGCGAAGAGATCTAAGATGGGCTGCCTGAACCTGTGTGATATTTCCCTGAACAGACCTGAGTCCAGTTTCCACTCTGAGTGATCCACTGTGGCCCTGCTCAGGGAGTCTGCCTGTTGATTCGCCTCCCCCGAGATGTGTTCCGCTCTGATGGAACTCAAAGTGAACTCTGCCCAAAGTCCTATGGTCAGGGCTTCCTGCATGAGTGACCAAGAGTGGGTCCCCCCTTGTTTGTTTACGTGAGCCTTGGCCGCAATGTTGTCTGTCAGGACCAACACGTGTTTCCCTGACACAAGGGGAGAAAACCTTTGGAGAGCCAGGTGGATGGCCCTGAGCTCCAGCCAATTTATGTTGTGTGTCAGGTCCGAACTGGACCACTGACCCTGAGCTATGTGGCTCTGAAGATGTGCCCCCCAACCGAACAGACTGGCGTCTGTGGTCAGGGTAATTCTGGGAGGTTCCTTGAAAAGGGTACCCTTCTTCAAGGCGGACGAAGTCCACCATAGAAGGGAGGTCAGAGTGTGATGGGGAACCCTGACTTTCCTGTTGGAGGCACTGACTTTGTGTCTTTGAAAGGGAAGGAGGAACCACCGGAGGTTCCTGGAGTGTAGCCTGGCCCATGGAACGATGCCCAAGCAAGAGACCATCTTCCCCAGGAGTTGGGATAGTTGTACCAGTGGTACCCTCTTTTCCCTTCGGATCTGCTGAGCCAGCTTCCGAATGCTGACTTGACGCTCCTGGGAGAGATATACCATGCATAGGCTGGAATCTATCAATGCTCCCAGATGGAGCAGGCATCTTGTGGGGGTAGTGTGACTCTTTTTGAAATTCACGGAAAACCCGTGATCCTGAAGTGTTTGAATTGTGATTGCCAGGTCCGACTGACCTGATTGGAAAGATTTGGACTGTATCAGTATGTCATCTAGGTAGCACTGTACCCATACAGGCTTCATCCTTAGATGAGCCGCCAGCACGGCCAAGACTTTTGTAAAGACCCTCGGGGCAGATGATAGGCCAAACAGGAGGGCCCGGTACTGGTAATGACTGCGTGCGTAACAGAACTGCAGGAACTTGCGGTGTTCCTGGATGATCGGAATGTGTAGATAAGCCTCTGTCAGGTTGATGGAAGAAAGGAAATCCCCCTTCCTGATACTTGCCAAGATGGACTTTAGGGTCTGCATCTTGAATTTCCTGTAAGTGAAGAAGTAATTTAGACCTTTTAGGTCCAGTATCGCCCTCCAACCGCCTGAGGCTTTGGGAACTACAAACAGGATGGAGTAGAACCCTTCCCCGATCTGGTCCTGAGGAACCCTTTCTATGGCTCTGATCTCTAATAAATGTGCGATGGCTGTCGTGACTAGTTGTGCTTTTGAAGTATTGTTTGAAACTGGGCACTGTATGAAATGATCTGGGGGAGAAGATCGAAACTCTAGGGAGAGACCCCTTCTTATTGTCTCCCTGACCCAAGCGTCCGTGGTTGTGCTCTCCCAGATGTCGTAAAACAGTGCCAGTCGACCCCCAATGGGGTAATCCTCCTTGGCGTCACTTGGACCGCCTGTAAGGACGACTGCCCAATCCCCTGAAGGGGCACTTGGTCTGGGACTGACCCCTGGCTCCACTAAACTGGCGGTCCTGTTGGCGATCCTGTCTGAAAGAATAGGATCGCGAGCCTCTGGGCCAATCCCAGGACTGCCCTGCCCGAAAGGGCTGTCTCTAGTCCCAGGAGCTACTGGGACAGAATGCTGGCCTACGATAATCCTGCTGGGGCCATCTATCCAATTTTTTGGAGGGATGGGTCATCACCTTGCGCTTGTCCTTGCCTTCAATAATGTGAGGCTCTAGGACTGGGCTGAAAAGGTGGGTGCCACTGTACTTAGATGTTGCTAGGCGCCACTTTGCCTTTAAATCAGTGCGCCATTGCTTCAACCAGAGCAGCCAGTGAAGCCACTGAGGCAGCAATAGATCTGGCTGAACATCTGGCTGAGTGCAAGGAAGCATCCGCAATATATTTGGATGCTGCCACGACTTTGCCTATTGCTTGGTGCGCTCTGACCTGATCCGGCGGAATGAGTGCCTGGAGTTCCTGCATCCACATGATCGCTGAACGTGCAAAGAAGGAGGAAGAGGTTGCCGCCCTTATGGCCCAAGCTGAAGATTGGTGAGCTCTACGAAAGGAGAACTTGAACTTTTTGTCCTCAGCCTTCAAGAATTCAGCCATGTCCCCGGGAACTGCTGTATTGGAGAACAGAGAAGTCAGCGGAACATCCGCAGATGGAACTTCTAGAAGAGAAGCGAAGGAAGAAGAGAATTGTAAAGTTTCTTGTCCAAACTGCTCTGGGAAGGCGTGGTAGCTAGTGAAGCCCACTGCTTTTCCACTGTAGTCTTGAAGACTAGTGGACATGGGATCTGCGGGTCCTCCTTGACCTTTTCCGCAAACAAGGGGTTTGCTTCCCGGTTGGCCGAGGAAGATGGTGCCTCCTCCTGGGCCGAGGTAAGTTTTACCATGTCAATGGCCTTTCTGAGGAGAGACCGAAAAATGGACAGATCAAAGAGACCGGAAGAGGTCACCTGCTCAGGTGTTGGTTCCTCCTCCTCAGACAAAGGAGTGTCTGCTACCCCTAGCTCCACTGAACCCTCCTCCCCTAATTGTGAGGAGGTTTCCGAAACATCGGAGCTAGGTCTAGTGCCACGCTCCGCCCGAGGTGGGGGAATGGAAGTGGGAGAAGTAGGATGCGACTGTACCTGTCTGCCTTCAGTGGGTGACATAAACTGCCTGAATCCATGGTGCATAAAGGCCTGGAATTGAGCCTGGGACCACATTTCCCCTTGGTCCCTGGAGCTGGCTCCAACCTCTGTTGAGGCACGCCTGCTCTCAGTTGTATGGTGTGACAGTGAAGGGGAGGAACGAGGAGGACCAACCTGCTCAGTTTCCCCCTGAGGAGAACAAGGCCTTGGGGCATCCTGCGATGATTCAAATTGAGGTTCCGACAAAGGGGTGTCCAGTGGGGCGGGGGAAACCATTTCAGCCCCACTGGACCTGAGCCTTTGTGCTTTGGAGAATTCTCTCTCCAGTGCTAGGTGTCTCCTTGTGGCCTCTCTCCCGGCTGACTTGGAGGTATCTTTAGAAGACAAATGTTTGGTTTTAGGTTTTTTCTTCCTCCCCATGTCCAATTCCTCTGATCTGCGCTTTGCTTGTGCGGGGGGGGGGCACTGGTCTGAGATGCCTGGGGCGAGGAACTGTCTGCCATTGCAATCTAGGTACTCCTAGGCAGTTGTACCTAGATCTGGGGGGAACCAACATGCAGATCACAGTCAGAGATGGAAAACCGATCCTCGCTCTGAACAGAAGGCAATGGCAAGAGCAGCCAGACAGTGTTCTAATGCTGTCTGCGCAGGCCCTGTGACAAAAGGTCACTGACTAACTGAGAACAGGTGGTCAAAAAAGATCTCTTCGCCCTCCTTTTCTAGGCCTTAAGCTCAGAAAATAACACCTTGGCCTGCTCAAATGCAGCCAAGGCCCACACCTGGGGCAGCCCCCAGAAGCTGCACCACAAGCACTGTGGTACACAAATATCTCCCCCCCCCCGAACAGGTCTGCTCACAGACCAGGGCACTCAGGCAACAAATTCAAATCTGCGATAATGCAGGAATAACTGCAAATGATGTTGTAAATAAATTTAATTAGGCTTCCCAAATGGCGTCCGCCATGTGGGCCCTCTTAGTAACAGCTGCGCTAAGCCATGCGGTCAAAATGGCGGCTGCTAGGCCTGAAAATCCTTGGAGAAGCAAGGAGGGAAAACCCTGGGGTCTGTTTAAAAGGAAAATCTGTAAAACAAAAAAAAAAGGTTTGACTTTTTTGTTTCCTCCCCTCCTCCAGGTCCCCAAGCACTTGCGATTAATAGCAGCTGCGGAGTCAGGAAAAGTCTCCCTCGAGGCCTCGAGGTGAGAATTAGTGCTCCGGAGGCCTCTGTGCAGGCAAAACAATCTCCTTGTCTGGCTGATTGATGGGATTGCAAAGAGGCTATAGATCGTCGAAGGGAGCTCCCTTCCAAACAAAAGCCTGCAGCCTCCCCTTTTTCAAAGCTCAAAGGGCTGCAGAGGAGCAAGGACAGAGTCCTTATCCCCCACACACAATCTCCAAGAACTTCTGAGTTGTGAAGCAAAAGCCAGTTAGATAAATAGAGTAGCCAAATTCAGCAATAAATCCCAAAAAAACAATTAGAGAAGCAAGCTAGCTGTGGAGCCTTTTCCAAAACGCGTGTAGCTGAGCTCGAGACTAAGAAAAAACTGGGAAGTCACACCCAGAAGGAGGCGTGGCAAAGTTTTTTTGTTCTTAGTCTGAGCAGGAGGGATTAAATTACCCAATGAGTTGATTCTACATCCATTCTGATGGAGAAAAGAGGAAAGCATCAGCATGCTCATGAGTGTGCTAAAGGTTGAAATACAAAATTAAATTAAGCTAAACTAAAACTCCCAATACTATTCTAATAAAATGAGAGCATCTTTTTTATAGCAGTTTGCAAGAGAAGACAAGATGGTAGTTTCCTGGGAGATGGAAACAAAAATAGTGAATTGTGGGGACAGCTAAGGACTCTGTGGCCTATTAGCATTGTCTTGATCCCAATGATGCTGTATGTTTCAAAAAGGCTTTCCAACTTAAAATGAACTGAATTTAAACGGCTGTGCCCGCTCCTTTCTAAGAGAAAATATTGAGTTGGGAATATTGAAAGAGAATGTATATAGCTTAGAGTTGAACTGTGGAGTTCTTGAACTTGGTTACTTGCTTGTAGATGTTTCATTACCCAACTAGGTAACATCATCAGTACTAGTGTGTTTGGGGTTTCCTCCCTGTTTATATACAGCAGCTTTCATTGCCAGTGTTGGTTTGAGTATGGTTTGCTCCTTGGTAGTTCCTTGCTTAAGGTATTGTTTTCTCCTTGTTTGTCTGATGTTAATCCCAACTTATCTGGATGTTGGGTGCTGCAGAGGATGTGTTCTGGTCTTCTTGCTTCCATTTTAGCCTTTTTCTTGTCACTTTTGAATGGTGTATAAATTTAGTTTATCCCCTGACTGAATGCCAAGTTCCCAGGAAATCTCTAGTGTTTTTGGATTTAGCTTTGTGTAGAATGCTCAGAGTTTTGTCGGTTGAAACTATGGCTGAAACACTGTCCATGTGTTGTGAGATTAAGGAGTTTCATAGTGTCTTCTGACCGCTAGTTGATGTTCATAGATGTGCTCTGCTAGTATTCTTTCTGTCTGTCCTACATAGTGACGATTACAGTCCTTGCATCCAGCAACCTAGAACTAAGGAGAAACTTTCTGACACTTAGAACAATGGAACAACCTGCCTCCAGAAGCGGTGAATGCTCCAACACTGGAAGTTTTTAAGAAGAGACTGGACAGCCATTTGTCCAAAATGGTATAGGGTTTCCTGCCTGAGCAGGGGTTTGGACCAGATGACCTCCAAGGTCCCTTCCAACATTATTATTATTGTTGTTGTTGTTATTATTATTACTATTATAGGTTATCCTTACATTATATTTGTACTTTATTCTTACAGTGTAATTGTACTTTCAGGAAAGTGTTTGTTTATATAATTCTTTGTTAATATGCAGACCCAGAGGTAAATAACAACCAGGCCTATAATGGTTAGAAAAACCATGATACTTTAAATCCTTTGTATGTAATATATTTTACTGTGTAGGTGCATAACCTGCTTTAACAAAAGAGCCTCTGGGTAGTATGCCAGAAATCATTCTAAAGGACAAAGAAATTAGAGTGTCCAGGGCAAAAATGAAGCTATATACAATGACGACCAATTTTCTGGCATTTATTTAATCCATATACCACTTCAAGGGGGTATGGTTAACGATCCATCTTCCGATTTTCCTCACTACAATTACAATATGAGGTGGATTGGGCTGAGAGAGAAAGGCTGAGAAAGATTTGGCTTTTGTAGTTAAGGAGAACTAACGTCCATGGTCTTCTAGGTGCTGCCCCAGAACCTTAACCAATGCACAGTTATATTTTTTTTTGGTGGGGGGGACTGGAGCTGCTATTTGTAACCTTGGGGTTATGGGCTATACATTCCTTATATAACAATTTTTGATAAAGCTGTGTACTAGAAAAGTCAAACACCTACGAGCAGCGTGTTCATTTTCATGAATATGAGTTTTATTATCCTAATTTATTTTAAACCATTTTTAAAATTGGTGTCAGATTCTGAAAATAAAACATGCATTTTTTTAAAAAAAGGATAATAAAATTTTAAAATAGCTAAAGATATTTAAGGGGGAAAGCTGAAAATAGAGTCACCTTGAATTAAAACAATTCATAGCTAGAATGACTGGCAACAATATGTCTTTATGTGAGGGAGATGGGCAGTTTAAAAATGATACAAACAAACAAACAAATAAATGTACATACATACAGAAATTCTTTAAAATTCCAGGAAAGGGGAAAGACAAATACTGCCTTTAGCTACTCTCTCTTGTTAATGTTATTTTTATATTTACATTAGCCTTCCCCAGCTGATGCTATCCAGTGGGCTACCATCCCTACCTAGAAGGGGCGTTGTCTTACCTGAACGCCTTTTCTCAGCAGGATGATGTAGAGTCCAATGGATGGGTTCTATGACAGCCTTCCTGCCTGGCAGACTGGGTAAAAACTTTGGCCACACCCCTTCCTTTGGGCGTGACCCCAGTTTTGACTTAGGCGAGAAACTTTGTTGGAATTAATACTGTAGCTCTCTATCTTATACCTGCCTAGACCTAACCTGGGTGGGCTTGGACTCTACATCATCCTGCTGAGAAAAGGCGTTCAGGTAAGACAACGCCCCTTCTCCAGCAGGATGGCTGTAGAGTCCAATGGATGGGACATACCAAAGCCCTCATGTCCCCCTGGGAGGGAATGTCTAGGCCCCCGAATCCTGAGCAGATACGACTTGCTGTAGCACTCTTCTACCAAAGGCAGCATCTGCTGCAGCAAAGGAGTCTAAACGGTAATGCCGAGTGAAGACAGAAGGTGAAGACCAAGTTGCGTCCTTGCAAATCTCTTCCACCGACGCTTGTGTCAGCCACGCCGCAGATGTGGCTGCGCTCCGTGTTGAATGGGCAGTCACATGTGTGGGTACTGGCAGTTCCTGCAAGACGTAGGCTTGGGCTATGCAGGCTCTGATCCACCTACCTATGGTGGAAGAAGACACCTTCTTTCCCATAGTTGATGGTTGAAAGGAAACAAATAATGCTTCTGTCTTGCGGAAAGCCAAAGTGCGTTTCACGTAGAAACACAGCGCTCTACGCACGTCCAGCCTGTGCCATTTATGCTCTAGGCTATGTTTGGGTTTTGGGCAGAAATCAGGAAGAGTCAGTTCCTGAGATCTGTGAAAGATGCTGTTTACCTTCGGAATGAAGGTCGGATCTGGTCTAAGAACGACCTTGTCCTTGAAGAAGGTAAACAGATCCTTCCTTACTGACAGTGCCGCTAGTTCTGAAATTCTCCTTGCTGAAGTAATTGCCACAAGGAAGGCTACCTTCAGCGATAGGTGATGAAGAGAACATGATTCAAGAGGCTCAAAGGGTGCTGATGTCAAGGCTAGAAGAACTTTAGGCAAGTTCCAAGATGGGTACCTGTGTATGACGGGGGGTCTTGTGTTGGTCGCCCCTTTTAAAAAGGCGCTAATCGCTGGATGTTGCGCTAGGGAGGTTAAGTTGTCGCAGGAGAGTACAGTTGAGAGGGCCGATACCTGTCTGCGAATAGTGTTGACTGATAGGCCTTTATTAAGACCCTCCAAGAGATAATCTAGGATGTTGGGAATAGATACTGCGGCTGGGTCTAGGTGGAGAGGGACGCACCACCTACAAAAACCTTTCCATGTAGCATCGTAAATCCTGTTAGTGGACGACCGTCGTGATGCCTGTATGATCGATATCACCCCTGCCGAGTAAGATTGCTTGGCTAAACTTTGCCGCTCAAATGCCAAGCGGCTAGTTGTAGCCACTGGGGATCTGGGTGCAAAAACTTGCCCTGGCTGAGACTTACTCTGTCCGGGGGAATTCTCCATGGGGGTGATATCGAAAGGTCCACGAGGTCGGCAAACCACGGGCGCCGTGGCCAATGCGGGGCAATGCAGATTAGTTATGCGCCTTCCAGGATCAACTTGCGTATGGTCGCCGGTATTAGGGGCAGCGGTGGAAAGGCGTAGAGGAGTTGCGCCGGCCACCGGCACCTGAGAGCATCTGTTCCCTCTGACCCCGGAGACGGGAATCTGGAGAAGAACTTGGGGAGTTGTGTGTTCTTGGGATTGGCAAATAGGTCCAGATGCGGATGTCCGAACCTCCGGGAGATCTCCTCGAACAGGGCCGGATCCAGACGCCATTCTGACTGATCCACCTTGGCTCTGCTCAGGGAGTCTGCCTGGGTCTTTGTCTCCCCTGAGATGTGTTCCGCTCTGATGGAACTCACGTTGGTTTCTGCCCACCGAGCCAGAGCTAATGCCTCCTTCATTAGTTCCGCTGATTGCGTTCCCCCCTCCTTGTTTACATGTGCCTTGGCTGCTACATTGTCTGTTAATATGAGGACGTGTCTCCTTGTTACTAGGTGGGAGAAATGACGTAGGGCTAGGTGGATGGCCCGAAGCTCTAGCCAGTTGATGCTGTGTGAGAGGTCCTTCTGGTCCCACTGGCCCTGTGCTATCTGGGTTCCCAGGTGGGCTCCCCATCCGAATAGGCTCGTGTCTGTCGTGAGCGTGACCCTGTTCGGTTCCCTGAATATGCTCCCCTTGAGTATCATGGGGGATAGCCACCATTTCAGTGATCTCATCACCTGTACTGGTACCAAGACTTTCCTGTTGGAAGTACTGAGGTTCCTCCTCTGGTAGGGTAGGAGGAACCACTGTAACTCCCTCGAGTGGAGCCTTGCCCATGGGACAATGCCCATGCAAGATATCATCTTTCCCAGGAGTTTCGAGAGCTGTATCAAGGGCACTCTCTTGACTTTCTGAATTTGGTGAATTAGCTTGGATATGCTGATCTGTCGCTCCTGGGAGAGGTATACCCTGCACTGTGACGAGTCTATCACTGTGCCTAGGTGTTGCAGTCTCCTTGAGGGGGTGAGATGGCTCTTGTCTATATTGACTGAGAATCCATGCCCCTGTAGGGTTCGGATTGTGGTCTGGAGATCTGCCTTTGTTAGTTCCTGCGATCTGGACTGAATCAAGATGTCGTCCAGATAAAACTGTACGCGAACCGGCATCAGCCTGAGATGGGCCGCTATTACAGCTAGGATCTTGGTAAATACCCTTGGGGCTGAGGATAGCCCGAAGGGTAGGGCCCTGTATTGGTAATGCCGGCCCGCATACGTAAATCTGAGGAATTTCCGGTAACTGGGATGAATGGGAATGTGCAGGTACGCCTCTGTGAGATCTATTGAGGATAGGAGATTGCCTTTCCTGACGCTGGCTAGGATGGATTTCAAGGACTGCATCTTGAACCTCCTGTAATTTATGTAATAATTCAGACCCCTCAGGTCCAATATTGCTCTCCACCCTCCGGATGTCTTTGGGATCACGAAGAGGATGGAATAAAATCCTCTTCCTTCCTCTCCTTTTGGTACCTTCTCTATGGCTTGAATTGACAGGAGGTGAGCTATGGCCGAGGTTACCAACCTTGCCTTGTGTACCTTTCTGGAGATGTGACATCTGATGAACCGGTTTGGTGGGGGAGAACAGAAGTCTAAGGTCAGGCCATGTCTGATCGTCTCCAGGACCCAGGCGTCGGTAGTGGTCAGCTCCCAGACCTCGATGAAATTTCCTAACCGACCTCCTATGGGAGTGTCCTGTCTGGCGTCACTTGGTGCGTTTAAAGGATCTGCCTCCTGATCCCCTATAGGGGCGTCTGGACTGGAACTGGCCTCTGGCTCCCGTGTTTTGGCGATCCTGGGGCCGATCCTGTCTCGGGTAGAAGGATCGTGAGCCTCTGGGCCAGTCCCAGGATTGCCCTGACCGAAAGGGCTGCCTCCATTCCCAGGGGCTTCCTGGGCAGAAGCCCTGCCTCCGAAACTCCTGATTGCTTCTCCTGTCTAACTTCTTTGATGGGTGTACTAGGATCTTTCTCTTATCTCTACCCTTGCTGACATGTGGGTCCAGTATGGATCCAAATAATAATGCCCCACTGTATTTGGACGTCGAAAGACGCCACTTGGACCTCAGGTCTGTCTTCCAATTTTTGAGCCACAGTAGCCTACGCGAGGCCACTGTGGCCGCGATAGATCTAGCCGCATACTTTGTTGCGTACAACGAGGCGTCAGCCATAAATTGAGAGGCCGCAAGGATCTTGGCCAAAGTTTGGTGTACTCTGACCTGGTCTGGAGGCACAGTGTTTTGCAGCTCCCTCAGCCACATGATACAGGCCCTCGCGAAGAATGACGATGAGGTTGCTGCTTTGGCCGCCCAGGCTGCAGCCATGTGGGAACGGCGGAGGGAGTGCTCAAATTTCTTTTCTTCAGGTCTCAAGGCCTCCGCCATGTCTCCTGGAATAGCAGAGGTAGAAAATAATGAGATCAGGGGGTTATCTATCGTAGGTACCTCTAACATATCCGAGAAGAAAGGAGAGACATTGAACAGCTTCCTTTCCACGTATTGGGTGCCGGTGGGCTTGCAAGGGAAGACCATTGTTCCTCTACCGTGGTCAGGAAGACCTCCGGACAGGGAATGTATTTGTCCTGTGGGACTTTTTTGGCAAATAAAGGATTGGCCTCCTTGCTTGTGGAAGGATTCTCTTCCTGTACTGATGTCAAGTTAACCATGGAGACTGCCTTTATCAAAAGTGATTTGAGTAGCGCTGGATTAAAAAGGCCAGAGCTCGTCGGCTTCTCAGGTGCGGTGCCCTCGTCCTCCGAAAGGGGCATGTCTGACATGTCAAGGTCTAATGAGTCTCCCTCTCCTATCTGAGAGGAGGTCTCAGAAATGTTGGTAGGGGGTGGCCTGGTCCGTCCCTTATGGGGCGTGTGGAAGGCCACCTGTCCTCTAGAAGCCATGAACTGGGAAAAGGCATCCTGCATGAATGCCTGAAATTGTGCCGACCATATGTCCTCCTGCGCTCTGTCACTGGACGTGGTTGCAGTGGGAGTATGGTCAGATGCTGGTGAGGAGGGATTGGAGGAGTCCAACTGTTCAGTTTCCCCAGGAGGAGACCAAGTTTTGAGAACTTCCTGGGCAGAAGGTTCTGCCGCGGGTGCCGCCAATGGGACAGGAGAAACCATACTTGTCACATTGGAGTTGGACTTCTGTACCCTGGCAAATTGTCGTTCTAGAGCCAAATGTCTCCTCGAGGCCTCTCGCTCAGCCGTTTTAGATTGTCCCTTTTGAGTAAGGTGTTTTGTTTTAGCCTTCTTTTTTCCCCCCACCTCCGGCTCAGAGGATCTGCGTTTTTGTTGTTGTTGTGGAGGGGATAATTGAGGGACCTGTATGGCTGAATACGAGACATTGTCTGCCATTGTGCCAGGTACCCCGAGTAGGCAATACCTGGAGTGGGGGATAAGGTACGCAGATCAGTTGCAGATAATTGGGACTATGTCCTCTTCTGCATATACAAACAATGGCCGGACAGACAGGATTCTTTGGATAGGAGATCCTGCAAGGCAGTGACTAAAGGTCACTATAGGAACAGTTAGAGAAAAATTATTCCTCCTCACCTCCTCACCTAATCCAAGGACGTTCCAGTCCTGATATGAACACGATAGAAACTGATGACTTTATCTCCCCCAATCTGTGACTGTGAAAACAGACCACGCTCAGATTGATGGCAGTTTGTCTATTTCCCCCTCTTCCCTCTTTGTAGTTAAGGGAAACTCCTCCGGATGGCAAACCCCACCCACAGGGGAACGGCGGGTTAATTCACTCGTTTAAAATGGCGAATTAGAGGAAGCCACGCCCCCCAACCTAAGCCGATGGAGGCCACGAGGCTCAAAATGGCGGATCTTAGCTGCTGGCTCTGTGATCTTTCCTGTCCTCCCTGGTGCGCCGGTAGGAGGAGAAAGGAAGAAAAAAGGTGGAGGGGGCGCCGGTTAAACAGCCCTTTCGGGCTTTAAAAGGGAGCAGACACTTTCCCCTGGAGTGGCGAGCGGCGCTGCGGCTCCGTCGGCCGATCCGGCCGCAAATTATTCTCGCCGATCAGCTGCAGTAATCCTTTCGCGCCGATCAGCTGTTTGGCGCCGAGCCTTGCCCTGGCTCTATCGCCGATCGGGCTGTGATCCCCGCGCCGCTCAGCTGATTAGCGTGCTGGGGATCAGTGAACGATCCGGTGAGCACCCCAAACCCCTTGGCTAGCCGCCCTAGACCCTGGGGATACGCTCACCGCTCCGACGATCCTCCGGTGGATGGAGATCCGGAAAATGGCTCGGAGCCCGAGCCAGCTGCTAAGAGTTTTTCTTATCTGCCAATTTACTCTAAAATTTTAGTCTGGGAAGAGGGAGAATTTGTCTTTCTATGGAATCTTTCGAGAGCTGGTTCTCGCACTGCTACCGGGCTTCGAGACTGAGTCAAAACTGGGGTCACGCCCAAAGGAAGGGGTGTGGCCAAAGTTTTTACCCAGTCTGCCAGGCAGGAAGGCTGTCATAGAACCCATCCATTGGACTCTACAGCCATCCTGCTGGAGAACATATTTTTTGGGCAAGAGATGTAGTTCTAAATATTAGATGATATATGCCTGGACAAAATTGGTATACATTTTTGTCAACTTTCTTATTAAGTTTACAGTTGAAGTCACCTATAGTACTCTGTATTATTTTACTGTTTTCTATATGTTATGTCCAATCAGTTTTTCCATATACGTAACCACATGATATCTTTTAAGTCCAGACAATTTTTGTTGTTTTTAAAAAGTACAATAGTATCTTCATATTCAATTGTGATCTTCAATCAAATAATTCAAAAACATATAGAGCTCAACCATCTAGGGGCTGTAACTGAGGGGCTGCCACAAAAAAGAGGGTGTCAAACTATTCTCCAAAGCACCAGAGGGCAGGACAAGAAACAATGGTTGGAAACTGATCAAAGAGAGAAGCAACCTGGAATTAAGGAGAAACCTCTTGACAATTAACCAGTGGAATAGCTTGCCTCCAGAAATCATGGGTGCTCCATTGCTGGAAATGTTTAAAAAGAGGCTAGACAGTCACGTGTCTGAGATGGTATAGGATCTCCTGCTTAAGTGGGGGGCTGGACTAGAAGACCTCCAAGGTCCCTTCCAGCTCTATTCTATTCAGGTGTGATCTTTTTAAATATTTACATTATAATTGCCTCATAAGAATGCAAAATGGTTATTTAATCTTAACCCCAGGGAAATGAAGTTTGCAAGGCACAAGATGAAAATTATGTCATTACTGTGCTGTTTTGGACAGACAGAATATTCTCTTTCAAACACAATCCTGTTTTAAAAGGTAAAATCAGTTCACTTTCATAACTTTTCAATATGCTGATGTGGCAGATCTGACAAAACTATTGCTTTCAGTTGTAATTCTATAGAATTCCAAAATTGATTTTCTATGAGTAATTTCTTTTGTTTTTGTCATTGGTTATTTCTACTATTTTAAAAATATCCTGTAGATAAATTATGATCTCTTAGTGCTTCAGATCAGAATATTTAAAATGGGATAATATTCCCAATCAACAGATATAGATACACATAGATATACTCACATACCAGTACACATACAGTACATGTGCAATGATCATTTCCATAAAAATGAAGACTGATGATGATGCTGGAGAAATAATAACAGGCTAAACCGTGAAAAGGATAACACTGGCATACAACAAAAACACCACAGAAACCACCAGCCACACGGCATCACTATAGCACACAACTAAAGCCTTCTAAAAAATATTAAGTAAACCAAAAGACTCAGCAGCCCCAGAAGAAGAAATAAAAGAATAACAGGACTCATCTAAATATACAGTGAAAAGACTGTATCAGCCTCTATGTACCACAAATAGGCAGAAAACTAGCACAGCACAACCATGAACACCAGCTAGCAGTCGGAAGACATGATGAAAACTCCTTAATTTCATAACACATGGACAGTTTCATAGTTTCAGCTGCAAAAACTGTGAACATCTAGATCAAGCCAAGTCCAAAAATTCCAGAGAATCCCTGGAGGCCTTGCACTCAAACAAATAGGCCATCCACAGGTGCATAACAATAAACAACATCTACATACCACTGAGAAAAGATAATCAGAAAGTCCAAAAGGAAACAAAAAAGACCAAAACACTTCCTCAGCAGCATTCAACACTCATATCAGAAGAAATTAACCCTAAGACTAACAGTAGACCAACAATAAAGAATACCACAATCAAAGGACTACCAATGCAGACATTCAAACAGTAAACATCAGTCTAATCAAGCAACCACCCAAAACACTCCCAACACTGACAAGGTAAGCCACTAATATATAAAAATAACAGCAAACCCTACTCCCTTCTAGTACTGATGATGTTACCTAGCTTGGTAAAAAAATGTCTGCAAGAAAATTGCCAGGCTCAGAGTTCCAAGAACCCCACAGTTCAACCCTGAAGTACAAATATTCTCTTCTATAGGTTAAACCATATTTAATAATCCTTGTATTATCCACAGTATAGACTACAGTTCAACTGAATTTTGTACAAATTCAAATTCAAGGGGCATTAAATCAGAACTCTTGCTTAAACCTTGACTAGCCTGACATGGAGAGAGCCAAGGAAACAAGAAGGAAGTATGAATGGGAAATGTGTTAAGTCTTGGGTGTGCTTGGCAAGATTTCATACAAAAATGTAGCAATGTTCTATTCCAAACTTCTGCAGCTTGAACATCCAACCAGATGTATGGAGTTCAGCTCTCAGAATTCTCAGCAGTAAGAAATACAGAATTCTGGGACAAGTACCAAACATCAGAAAGAGATTCTCATGAGGCTAAGATTTAATGAGAAGTAACTCTAAATCCATAACCCCTTTATGGATTACTGCCTTGTCGTGGCGAAGGGGCTTGCGTAACTCAATGAAGCTATAAGCTATGCCGTGCAGGGACACCCAAGATGGACAGGTTATAGCAGAGAGTTCTGACAAAATGTGATCCACTGGAGAAGGAAATGGCAAAACACTCCAGTATCTTTGCCATGAAAACCCCATGGACAGTACTAAAAGGAAAAAAGATATGACGCTGGAAGATGAGCCCCTCAGGTCGGAAGGTGTCCAATATGCTACTGGGGAAGAGCAGAGGGCTAGTACTAGTAGCGCCAGAAAGAATGAAGCGACTGGGCCAAAGCCGAAAGGACGCTCAGCTGTGGATATATCTGGTGGTGAAAGGAAAGTCCGATGCTGTAAAGATTTTTTCTCCATAGGAACCTGGAATGTAAGATCCATGAATCAAGGCAAGCTAGACGTAGTCAAAAAAGAGATGACAAGACTGAACATCGACATCTTAGGAATCAGCGAACTAAAATGGACAGGAATGGGTGAATTTAACTCAGATGACCATCAGGTATACTACTGTGGGCAAGAATCCCTCAGAAGAAATGGAGTAGCCTTCATAGTCAATAAAAGAATAGGAAAAGCAATACTGGGATACAATCCCCAAAATGACAGAATGATCTCAATTCGAATCCAAGGCAAACCATTCAATATCACAGTAGTCCAAATCTATGCCCCAACCACTGGTGCTGAAGAGGATGAAATTGACCGGTTCTATGAAGCCCTACAGCACCTTATAGAATTAACACCAAAAATGATGTCCTTATCATCATGGGGGATTGGAATGCTAAGGTAGGAAGCCAAAAGATAACCGGAATAACAGGCAAGTTTGGCCTTGGAGAACAAAATGAAGCAGGGCACAGGCTAATAGAATTTTGTCAAGAGAATACGATGGTCATAACAAACACTCTTTTCCAACAACCCAAGAGACGGCTCTACACATGGACATCACCAGACGGTCAACATAGAAATCAGATTGACTATGTACTCTGCAGCCAAAGATGGAGAAGCTCTATACAGTCAGTAAAAACAAGACCAGGAGCTGACTGTGGCTCAGATCATGAGCTTCTCGTTGCAAAATTTAGGCTTAAATTGAAAAAAGTAGGGAAAAGCACTAGGCCACTCAGGTATGAACTAAATCATATTCCTGATGAATATACAGTAGAGGTGACAAATAGATTTAAGGAACTGGATCTGATAGACAGAGTGCCTGAAGAACTATGGATGGAAGTTCGCAACATTGTACAAGAGGTAGCAACTAAAACCATCCCAAAGAAAAAGAAATGCAAGAAAGCAAAATGGCTGTCTGAGGAAGCTTTGCAAATAGCTGAGGAAAGAAGGGAAGCGAAAGGCAAAGGAGAAAGAGAAAGATACACCCAATTGAATGCAGAATTCCAGAGAATAGCTAGAAGAGATAAGAATGCCTTCTTAAATGAACAGTGCAAAGAAATAGAAGAAAACAACAGAACAGGGAGGACCAGAGATCTCTTCAAGAAAATTGGAGATATGAAGGGAACGTTTCATGCAAAGATGGGCATGATAAAGGACCAAAATGGCAGAGATCTAACAGAGGCAGAAGAGATTAAGAAGAGATGGCAAAACTACACAGAAGAACTATACAAGAATGAGCTTAACATCCCAGATAACCACAATGAGATGGTCACTGACCTCGAACCAGACATCCTAGAATGTGAAGTGAAATGGGCCTTAGAAAATCTGAGCAACAACAAAGCTAGTGGAGGTGACAGTATTCCAGCTGAGCTATTCAAAATCTTAAAAGACGATGCAGTAAAAGTGCTACACTCAATTTGCCAGCAAATTTGGAAAACTCAACAGTGGCCACAGGATTGGAAAAGGTCAGTTTACATTCCAATTCCAAAGAAAGGCAATGCCAAAGAATGTTCAAACTATCGCACCATTGCACTCATTTCACATGCTAGTAAAGTTATGCTTAAAATCCTACAAGCTAGACTCCAGCAATATGTGGATCGAGAACTACCAGAAGTACAGGCAGGATTTCGAAGAGGCAGAGGAACTAGAGATCAAATTGCCAACATACGCTGGATCATGGAGAAAGCTAGGGAGTTCCAGAAAAACATCTACTTCTGCTTCATTGACTATGCAAAAGCCTTTGATTGTGTGGATCACAACAAATTGTGGCAAGTTCTTAAAGAGATGGGAGTACCAGACCATCTCATTTGTCTCTTGAGAAACCTATATGCGGGTCAAGAAGCAACAGTGAGAACCGAACACGGAACCACTGATTGGTTCAAAATTGGAAAAGGAGTCCGGCAAGGCTGTATACTGTCACCCTGCCTATTTAACTTATATGCAGAGCACATCATGAGAAAGGCAGGGCTAGATGAATCAAAAGTTGGAAGAAGGAGAGTGCAAAAGCTGGCTTGAAACTCAACATTAAGAAAACCAAAATCATGGCATCAGGCCCTCTCAATTCCTGGCAAATAGATGGGGAAGAAATGGAGGTAGTGACAGATTTTATTTTTCTGGGCTCCAAGATCACCTCAGATGGGGACTGCAGCCAAGAAATTAAAAGACGCTTGCTCCTGGGGAGGAAAGCTATGGCAAATCTAGACAGCATACTAAAAAGCAGAGACATCACCCTGCCAACAAAAGTGCGTATAGTCCAGGCCATGGTTTTCCCAGTTGCAATGTATGGCTGTGAAAGTTGGACCATAAGAAAGGCTGAGCGCCAAAGAATTGAGGCCTTTGAACTATGGTGCTGGAGAAGACTCCTGCGAGTCCCTTGGACTGCAAGGCGTTCAAACCGGTCAGTCCTAGAAGAGATCAACCCCGACTGCTCTTTAGAAGGCCAGATCCTGAAGTTGAAACTCAAGTACTTTGGCCACCTAATGAGAAGGAAGGATCACTGGAGAAGAGCCTAATGCTGGGAAAGATTGAGGGCAATAGAAGAAGGGGACGACAGAGAATGAGATGGCTGGATGGAGTCACTGAAGCAGTAGGTGTGAATTTAAATGGACTCCAGAAGATGGTAGAGGACAGGAAGACCTGGAGGAATGTTGTCCATGGGGTCGCGATGGGTCGGATACGACTTCGCAATTAACAGCATAACAACAACAACTCTAAATACAAACTTCAGCAGATGAGAGACCTACTAGAGGCAAACAGCTCTTAGTATGTCAGGGGGAAAAAGTCCAAAAATTCTAGGAGACATTACCTCAATGAAGTCACTAATAAAGGAATGCTGGATTTACAGTGTTTCTCAACCTTGACAATTTTAAGGCATGTGGACTACAACTCCCAGAATTCCACAGCCAGCATTACTGGCTGTGGAATTCTGGGAGTTGAAGTCCACATGCCTTAAAATTGTCAAGGTTGAGAAACACTGTGCTGGAAGGTTCCTCTCTCAGTTCTTGAAATTCTATAGTCTAACCCCCAAATCTTAACATTAAAATCCATTAAAGAAAATTCAGGTGAATCATGCTGTGCACTTGGCAGATGTCCAGGTTTAGGGGCTTGGCAGGTATCCAGGTTTAGGAAAGTTAGTTTATATGCTTAGTTGGGCACAAGAATTATAAACGACTGAACTTGAAGTCAAAAAGAATTAAAAATCACACTGGTTACTCCATTGTGAGATAAGATCCAGTATTGTGTTTGTATACATAGTACCATGAACTCTGATAGAAAGTAGACCAGTATTAGAGCTGCTCATATAATTAGGCAGACCAGTCTAAATGCTTACAGATGAAGTTTGAGCTGGCCAGCTAAGCAATACATGTATCAGATTCAAGCAACAAACAGACATTTTAAAAAAGAATTTTTTTTCCTTTTTGTGGTCTTTTTCTCTCTTATTCTTCCTCACCATTATTTGTCACGAAAAGTTTCAAGAGATCTAATTAGCTGTTTGACACTTCTATCATTCTATCCACTCTCCCAATTTTTGTTTGGGAGTGATGAGAAGTTGGCAAAAAATAACTGCCCAACATTGAACTGCATCAGAAATATATCCACAGAAAGAGAGTACAGCTATGATATTTTCTTCTTGTTGTTATTATGGAAAGACAAGTCATATTTATTCATTCCCTTTACCCACATTGTTTTCAGTTGAAAATGAAACAGAATGCATCTTCAAACTTCTTGTATTGTTATGCGTGGTCATATTCAATATGACAGAAGGGGAATACTGGAAACTGGCTTTTTAACAGAAGTGATTGGTAAATACATTGTCCTTCACATCTATATTCTTCAAGCATTCTTCACTACTGTTGTCTGTAGTTCAGTAACATCTAAAAGTCCACTACAAGGTAACATGATGATTTCATTATTTGAAAGGAGCTTCCATATCCAAAGATAATAAAGCATATATAAAGAAGAAATGATGCAAAGCCTTAAACCTTAAAGCCGATAAAAAGCAAGTTTTATCTTTATATCCAGTATTTTGTTTGCATCAATGGTGCAATACATTACACTGTGAATTTACCTCTATTTCACTTCACAGGCTGTCTCTATTCATTCAACTAAGTGACGCTGACACTATATTCAGTTAAAACATCTCTAGACTATACAATTTGGACCTGATATGCTAGCAACAACCAAAGCCTTTCCTTCCTCAGACAGAGAATATATGTCAATGACTTTTATGTTTGTATTAACAAAAAGCAACTAATGTAGAAGCAGTCTTGTTTTGGCAAAGTAAATGGGTAGAATTTTCCCTTCAGTTTTATGTTCTGCAATGATTAGATAAGTTATCCTTTAGAAGTGATTCTCTTCTTAGTAAATGTGATTGTTATTGATCATTATTAAACAGAATCCCCAATCTTTTCAAAAGAATAAAAGCAATGCTGGTTACTCCAAAAAGTTTTTACATTTTGCTTCTCCTTTCTCTGTAAAGCTTCTATACAGAGGTGGGAGATCCTCCTGCATGATATCAACATTATCATAGGTCATTAGTGGCAGAAGAAGTCAACCCCAAATCAGGTAAGGACACAAATTTCTTTCCCCAAATTTTGAGTAACAATTCCTCATATCAAATAGCATACGTGTTTTAAGAGAAATATGTGTCTATGGCAGGGTTATGCTTAAGGTATGGTACAAACCTCATACTGAATTAATCTCTTCTTGTATTTACAGCAGGTAGGTTTATACAGTTCAAATGTATTGAGTTTATTATACACACACTTTTCTACCTATCTATGCATAATAATATTGCTATAAGTAACAAGGATAATACTTACAATGTTATGTGTTCTAAATGCCACCTAATAGTCCAGTTCTTTCTCCAGACCACTCTGGTAGGGATGGACATCCTATTCTTTTCACCAGGGATTAGTGTTCTTATAGTTTATACTGTACTTTATATTGTATCTTTTTCTCCACCCTCCAGCTCCTATTCTTCAGTAGGTCCTGCCTATAAGTTGGTTTAGCCCAGGAGTTGTTTCCTTTTATTAATTTGCTTCACAGTATCTTAGTCCTTACCAGTTTATAAAAATGAGGATGAACAATTATGACTATTTGATAGCAGCTGTTTAGCCACCAAAAATGTTTAGATTCGTTTTCCTTCATACATTATTGGCTTCGCCCTCAGCTCAACTCCCTTTCTCTTTTCCACTGACACCTTGTGCCACCAGCATTTCTCTTTCTAATCTCTTAAAGTCTCAGGAAAAACAACACCATAAGGTAGGAAAGGTAGGCAGCAGTTTCAAGTTTTTCCTTTCCACACCAAACTCTGTGGAAAGGAAAAAAAGATCATTTTTTTATTGAGAGTCCCTGTAAGTCTCCAGCCTTTTGGCCTTGCTACTTGTTTGACAAGGGGTCTAAAGTGTTATAAGAATTCACTGGGACTGCTGGTTCCGGATCCCGGCGCTCCTAGTCGTACGAAGAGACTTCTCTCCTCGTCAGCTAGTTTCCCTCTACCAGTAGACCCTTATGCGGGTCGAAAGTCGCCCTGGAGGGTGCAACTTCCGTCGAAGAGGCTTCGCTTGGCTGTGGAGGAGCAGCAGCTCCTCCAGCTTTCCAGGCCAACTCTGAGGGCCGACGGAGAAGAAGACCGGCCAGTAAAATGGCCGATCACCTACCTAGCTGCTAGAAACCGCAAGTCAAAGAACATCTAAGCTTGAAAACCCACCGTGGTGAATCCAGGTGAGACTTTTTTCTTTGCTCCTCTTTTTATTCTACTTTGCTTTTTTTTTTTTTTTTTTTTGCCTGTAAGAGCCCTGTTGGAATTATTTCCTTGGCTTGGAAAAGCAGCTTCTATATGTTTGGGAAGAAAGGCGTTGAACAAAAGAATAGAACAAAATCTTAAAGACTACATTTTTTTAATACATTTTTTGGGGTACTGAAAATTTTTTTTCTCTTAAGAACTGTACTATCAGTTTATGCTGTTGTTCTTTTTTTGTTGAGCGGTATCTTATATTGGAAGAGTATTTCTTTTTCCACTTTTTCCTTAAAAAATAGAAAGAAATGACTCTTGAAAAAGATTTTTTTTTAGCTTACAGAGGGCATCTACTGGTCAAAAGCTAATATTGTAATTATTGACTATTTGGAGATGAGATGGTTTTGGCCTTCAAACTGTTTTTTTTAAGAGAAAGATAACCAGATGCAGCTGAACAACTTTTAAAATGGAGCCGTATTCACACTTAAATTGTAAACTTATTTTTGAAAAGATTTATGAGGCTAAAGAAGAAATATGTGCTACAATGAAAGAGTTTACTACAGAATTAAGAGCCAGAATATCTACTTTAAACTTCAAAATTGACTCTCAGACTATTTCTGACTATTCTATAAAACAGACTACACAAGAAGAGGACTTAATTGAGAATAAAGAGAAACTGACTTTGCCTGATAAGCAATTCACTTATGGTTTTGAGGACCAGGAAAAGCAAAGACTGAGATTTGAAATGTCAAAGCAACGAAACTTTATGGTTAAGAGAAACAGAGGGCCAATGCAGAGGCCAAGATGGTTTTCATGGATGCAAATGATACTGCAAGCAATAAAGAGAGACTTATCAACTGCAAGGAAAGCTCTGTTATGAAAACCTACCTGGCAGAAGAAGAAGGCCAGAATAAAACTGAAAAGAAATGAAATTTAAAATTTTATGTAATGGATTAAAGGCAATTTAGAATTATGGATTGATTTAAGGACTAAGATTACGAACTAGATGTAAGAGAAACAGGCGATTAATGGAAGATATTTATTAAATTGACTAAGAATGTACTTTTTGGATCGATGGGTTTATCGATATGAAAATTATTATTTTTAATAAGATGATTTGTTTGTTTGATGTCCAATGGATTGAAATGATTTAAGGTCTGATATTATTTTGTCAGCTTAAAGAGATTGACTGATGGATTAGATATGTACTGTATAGGATAGAAAAATATCTTAGCTTGAATTACTATGGGCAAAAGTGCAAAAGGATTTAAATGACTGGAAAAAACTGCAATTGTCATTGTTGGGGAGAATTTCAGCTGTAAAAATGAATGTTCTACCAAAGTTTCTTTTCTTGTTTCAGATGATACCTATTTTTAAAAAAGATGTAAATTTGGAGGAATGGCAGAAGGGTATCAATAAATTCATTTGGGCTGGGAAAAAACCAAGGGTTAAGTTTAAGATTTTGCAAGATGCCCGAGAAAGAGGAGGACTTAAAGCATCTAACTTGAAATTATACTATGATGCAGCCGCCTTAACTTGGATAAGTGATTGGCTTAATTTAACAAATAACCTACTACTTGACAAGATAGAAAAATGTGGGGTAGACAGAACCACCACCAGATGGATCCGTAGCTGGCTGACCGGCCGTACTCCGTGAGTGGTCCTCAATGGAACTGCATCTATATGGAGGGAAGTGTGTAGTGGGGTGCCCCAGGGCTCTGTTCTGGGCCCAGTACTCTTCAACATCTTCATCAACGATTTGGATGAAGGGATAGATGGGGAACTCATCAAATTTGCAGACGACACCAAGCTGGCAGGAATAGCCAACACTCCAGAAGACAGGCTTCAGATACAGAAGGATCTGGACAGACTTGAACACTGGGCACTAACTAACAAAATGAAATTCAATGGTGAAAAAAGCAAGGTTCTACATTTAGGCAAGAAAAACCAAATGCACAAGTACAGCATAGGTGGCACCATGCTCAATAGTAGTAACTGTGAGAGGGACCTCGGAGTCCTAGTAGACAATCACTTAAATATGAGCCAGCAGTGTGCTGCAGCTGCCAAAAAGGCCAACACAGTGCTAGGCTGCATTAACAGAGGGATAGAATCAAGATCACGTGAAGTATTAATACCACTCTTCAATGCCTTGGTAAGGCCACACTTGGAATACTGCATCCAGTTTTGGTCACCACTATGTAAAAAAGATGTTGAGACTCTAGAAAGAGTACAGAGAAGAGCAACAAAGATGATTAGGGGAATGGAGGCTAAAACATATAAGGAACGGTTGCGAGAATTGGGTATGTCTAGTTTAACGAAGAGAAGGACAAGGGGGGACATGATAGCAGTATTCCAATATCTCAGGGGCTGCCATAAAGAAGAGGGAATTAAGCTATTTTCCAAAGCACCTGAAGGCAGGACAAGAAGCAACGGGTGGAAACTAATCAAGGAGAGAAGCAACCTAGAACTAAGGAGAAACTTCCTGACAGTGAGAACAATTAATCAGTGGAACAGCCTGCCTCCAGAAGCAGTAAATGCTCCAACACTGGAAGTTTTTAAGAAGAGACTGGACAGCCATTTGTCCGAAATGGTGTAGGGTTTCCTGCCTGAGCAGGGGGTTGGACTAGATGACCTCCAAGGTCCCTTCCAACTTTACTACTACTACTACTACTACTACTACTACTACTACTACTACTACTATTATTATTATTATTATTATTATTATTATTATTATTATTATTATTATTATTATTATATTCTTGTTCTTGAAGGATGGGATTTAATGTATGGTTGACATGCATATTTAATTTTTAATAAGAAAGTGGACCGGGCTTTCAAATCACATATTTTGAGGAGTGCCTTACTTCGAGTTTGGAAAAAGTATTATTATAGGTTAAACTATAAAATACCTATCTGGGGGATTCCTAGACATGCAATTGAGGGGATTTCTAAGGAGATGAATTTTGATAAAATTTTGTATAAAGAATTATTAACTTGATCAGGTTCGGATTGGCATTTAAAATCTCTAGATGTATTAAGGCAAGAAAATATTCTACAGTCATGGTTTCAATATTTACAAATAGTGGACAGGTGGACTGTAGATAAAAAAGAAGGAATAACACTAGAAGATGGAAATCTGGTTATTCAGATTAAAGATCAGAGTCAGGCCCATATAAAAAGAATTTACAATGCTTTAATAGAATTAGACTCTGAAACAGAATTGGTTAAAGACTGTATGATTAAATGGGCTCAGAATATCCAGGATCCGATCCCATTGGACTTATGGGAGACAATTTGGATTAGAAATGTTAGATTTACACAAGCTCAAAATTTGAGGGAAAATTTTTATAAAATGTTTTACAGATGGCATTTAGATCCTAAAAAATTATCTTGTATGTATCCAAATTTACAACCCAAATGTTGGAGATGTGGTAATATGGATGCGACATATTTTCATGTTTGGTGGAATTGTAAAAAGGTAAAGGCTTTTTGGATTATGATTTGGTGGAACATTCAAAAGATTTTTAAAAGGAAGATAAAGTTCACCCCTCAATTATTCTTATTGGGTATCTTTGTGGATTTAAATGACAAAGAAACTACTTTAATGTTGAATTTATTAACTGCAGCAAGGTTATTAGTAGGCTCCTATTGGAAGAAGGACTCGTTGCCTACTTTAGAAGAATGGATATTTAAAGTTTCTAACTTTGCAGAAATGGCAAAAATTTCTGCTTATTTGAAGGATCATACACAAGAAAGATATATTATTGTATGGAGAAGATGGATAGATTATATTCAGAAAAAATATGGGACTATAAAGTTTCATTTATTTTATGAGTAAATTTTATAGTAACTGTTGTAGAGATTTGTTTATATGACTTAATTTAAGGGGAGTTAAAGGTTAAGTATGATGTTTTTTCTTCTCTTTTTTTTTCTTTTTCTTTTCTTTTTTTTCCTTATTATTGTTAACTTTCTTAATAACAATCCTGTACTCTGCTCTGGGAAGCGAGGGGGGGGGAGGGTTGAGGGTGGGTGAGTGGGTGGGTAATGATAATATAGTCATGGTAAACACTTGGGCATTTCCCCTATGCTGCGTTCATGTGTGTGAGAGGGATGAGAGGGGAGGAAGGAGTAGGGAGGAAGTAGGATGGTTAGAGGAGAAGGGGAGGGGAAGAGAGTAAGAGGGGAGGAGAGAAAGAGGAGGGATGTGGGGAAGGTTAGAGAGGGTGAACGCAGCCTGGGGGGAGTGGGCAGGTGATACCAATGCTTAGGAATTTAATTGTATTTTGTCTGAATAAATGGAAAATAAAAACTTTTTAATAAAAAAAGAAAAGAAAAATATTTTAGCTTAAAAAGGAGATATTTTTAGGTAATGGATTAAAGGTAATCTAGAATTATGGATTGATTTAAGGTCTAAGATTGTGACTTAGAAGTAAGAGGAAGAGGGGTGATTAATGGAATATATATATTAAATTGATTAAGAATGTGGGCTTTTTTAGAACGATAGGTTTATTTGTAAGAAAATTATTATGTAATGTTGAGTTAATCTAATAAAATGATTGGTTTGTTTGATAACACGGATGTTATTAGTTATGAAAATTGGAATTTTGTCGAATGAAATTGGATGAAATTGGAATTTTGTCGAATGGATTGAAATGACTTAAAGTCGGATTTTATTCTGTCAGATTAAAGAGATTGATTGATTGATAGATTAGATATGTATAGGATAGATTAATATTTTATTTTAAATAAGGGATATTAGTGGAAGAAGAAATAAATAAAACTTATGATAAAATTAAGAAACTAGAACATATTTGGAAGGGATACCCAAACTGATAATGTTTGCACTTAAAGTTATTTTGATTATGGTAGTTTAAATTTATAAAACTTTAAAAACAGGTTTAGGTTGAATAAATTTAAGCTAGAATTGGACTATTTTAAATAAAATATGTTACTTAAGGGAAAAAGAGAGGGAATATTTGATGTATTGATTGACATGTATATATGTTTTGTCTTTGGATGTTTGACTACCCTAACACCACGGTGTGTCTTGAGTACTTTGTTTTAAAAATCAAAAAAACCAATAAAACTTGTTTTTTTTTTAAAAAAGAATTCACTGGGATATTTTGTTTTCTAGCTTGATGTTGAATGATAAACCTGTATGATTGTAATACAAGATATCATATTGATATAATTCAAGTAAGTGGCTAATATCAGTAATGACTTGGAAATTCCATCTGCACAGATCAACTTTATGCTTTTCAATAGCTCATTACAGTGCCAAAGCTTTGTTTTCAAAAGCACTGTATGCTTGCTGTTGCAGTGCCAGTTTCTTGGCCAAGTACAGTACAAGACAATCAAATATTTGTTTACACAGAGGATTTCAATGCAACTTGTTGGGTTCTGCCTTCTATGTAGTCTGTAATTGCTTGAGCATGGGTGGCAAAATGGGGGAATAAAACCTCCATAACAACATACACACCTAAAAATTATGTAGTTTGCTTTTTGATTTCAGGTAAGTCTATTTTCCCCAGGGCTGCTAACTTTTCCATGTTTTGCTTTCTCATTTCCTATTGTGTAAAGTCCAGTTGATATTCTTCTGGGTTGTGATCAGGTGGTCAGACCTGATTCTATTAAGCATGTTATGATTTTCTCTAAACATTTTAAACATTCTCCCAGCTTTCATATTACATGACTATGTCATCTAAACATATTTTACACCAACTACCTTATCCTGGAAGAATTCTATTCATAAGCCTTTGGAAGGTAACTGATGTCCCATTTTTTACATTTTTTCTAGACTTATAAAGATTTAAGGATAGCAAAGGTTTTTTCCTCCCTCTGCATTTATTTTCTAACGGAATCTGTCAATAATGTTTGGTCAGATTATATGCTGTAGAGAGTAAGGAGGATGACAGGGAGAGAGAAATCCACTACTAAAGCAATGAAGATGAAAACACTGATTAAATCCAAATAGTGAAGATGGTATACATAAACTTCTAGATGGACACACCACTAATTCTCAGTTTAAAAAAGGAAGGAGGTAAAATATAATCAGACTTTCAAGATTCAATTACTGTATGCAACCTTAATAGAAGTGGCCTTACTCTTAAAGTCGAGTTGATTTTTCTGCTCTACATCTTCGGGTTGACAAGTGTGGAAAGATATTTGACATTGCCCAATTAACTCATAGTGGCACAGCATAACCATCAAATTTAGCTACTTTATGAGTTTTACTTTCCCCAGTGTCCTAGGTCCCCACAGTAATTTTTTAAAAGAGAAGTGTACTACAAAAGGAAAGAAGAAAGATTGGTTATGATGGGCCTATGTAAAACGGCATGATTGCAAATTGTTGATTTCTGTTGATTTTTATTAGGAAAAGTTTATACACATTTTTAAAAAGCCACATTAATCATTTTGAACATTATCTCATTAACAGATCATGTGAAATGTTAATACCACTTTACAATGCCTTGGGGTTGTATCCAATGGACTTGGAATACTGCATCCAATTTTGTTCACCACGATGTAAAAAAGATGTTGAGACTCTAGAAAGAGTACAGAGAAGAGCAACAAAGATGATTAGGGGACTGGAGGTTAAAACATATAAGGAACGGTTGCTGGAATTAGGTATGTCTAGTTTAATGAAGAGAAGGACGACGGGGGATATGATAGCAGTGTTCCAATAGGGGCTGCCACAAGGAAGAGGGAGACAAGCTATTCTCCAAAGCACCTGAAGGCCGGACAAGAAGCAATAGATAGAAAATAACCAAAGAGAGAAGCAAGCTAGAATAAGGAGAAACTTCCTGACATTAGAACAATTAATCAGTGGAACAACCTGCCTCCAGAAGCTGTGAATACTCCAACACTGGAAGTTGTTAAGAAGAGATTGGATAGGGGGTTGGACTAAATGACCTCCAAGATTCCTTTCAACTTTACTATTACTATTACTACTACTACTACTACTACTACTCCTATCATACAAATTTGACCTTGAAAAAACTCCTCTGACTGAGAAAAATGGCGATCCAAATTCAAAACAGTTGAATTTCAAAATATTTTGGACAGCTTTAGTCACCCAAGTGATTCATGAAAATTTATTGGTTGAGTAGCTCCCCCCAACAAATATGTATATCTTATTTAATCTTAATTATATGTTAATTTTATTTATTTGATTTATACTCCACATTTCTTTTATGAATGCTCAAGATGGCATGTCCTTAGTTAGAATTATAATAAGCTTTATTACATTATAATAAGCTTTATTCCATTATAATTGATTGTGAATAAAATAAAAATTACTCCAAAAAAGACAAACTCCACAGATCCTCTCTATGAAAGTTAAGTGCAGAAATGTAGTGAAAACTACTCTTATGAAATGTGAAAAAGAAAAGGCATATATGTACATTTGATTCAGACCCTAAATCCTCTTTTAAAAATGTCCACATGGAATTGGTTGCTCTTTCAGGTTTCTTTAACTTTTGCTTTATGGAATTCAGAGAAACTTGCTGATGAATATAACAGTTTAATGTCTCAGCAGTTCACAGAAATGTAAGAGCCCAAGCATAATAGCTCAATCAAATCTTATTCTATCAGTCTTTTTGAACCTTGGCAAAAGGCATTGAGAACATTTTGATTTCAGTTCAAGTCATGGATAAATGTATTTCTAAACTGTTGCTTTGAAAGTAGGAAAAAAATTGATATTATATATATACCTTTATAACTTCTTTTAATTTCTTCTGCCATACAGTTTCAGCAACAGAAATGTACTTGCTGTCTGTTACATAACAATTTGCCATGAGTACATGATGAAGTTCACCCTTCAGGTTCACGGCTTTCAGGACTTTTTCAACGTGGTTTAAAGACATCAGAGCTTCTTTTTTGATGCCACCATTTGTAAGTTGCATAGTGCAGGGTACTAATGCAATTTGTCCAGCACAATATAGAGTATCTTCAACCTAAAAAAAAGCAATAAAGAAAACAATTTGTTAAAAGAGTGTAATTATTCCATATTTTCTAATTAAAAGTTACCATCTTTAACTTAAGTAAAAATATATCAGTCTGAAGATAATTTCTGGCAGGGATTTAGCTGCACTATAAAAAAAGATAGCATTGTATCACATTTGGATTTGGAAAGTTAAATGTAGATATTTACATATTCATAACTATTCTCAGACAAATCGCCAATGAACAGACCAATCTAGAAATATGTAGACTAACATAATGTCATAATATTTCCAAGGTATCAGTATGAAGACTTGTGTCATGTTTGAAGTAAATTTGTTTACAATCTGTCAACTAGGAAGGAGAGAGGGGAAGCTTTAAATGTTCTAATTTACAAGAATTCACTTTAATTTAAGGCAGAGTTGATTCCCAAGGTTTCATGAGCCCCAATACAGTGATATACTATCACTGTATTTACAATGAAAATGTAATATGTAATTAAGCAGTAGCTTGAATTAAGTTAACGTACCTACTATTTTATGTAAACTGTTAGCAGATCATTATGTTTTTCTTATTTTGCTATTTTACATAAAAAGTTTAAGGGAGTTACAGTATATTTTGTCTTTGTTCTTGAATGTCCAAGATAATAGTATAGGCCATCAATGTTTTCTGTCAGCTTATCATACTTGCTAATAAAGCAATTTCAAGAATAAACAGACTTAGCCTCAATCACTTATGCAATGGTTACATCAAGGCTTGGTTCTTTCAATGTATTTTATGTTGCTTTGTCCTTAGAGACTGCTAGAAGCTTATGTTTCAGAATGTGGCTGGCTGCCAGGATTTTGACTACAGTCACAAAACACCTTGTAGTACACTGCTTATTATTTGCTTTCCTGGTTATCAAATTCTTTGCAGATGAATTCATGTTCCTTGTTTGGACTTGAAAATCAGATAATTTGGAATTCCTTCCCTACCAGCCTCAAGTCCTGCTATGCTGTGTCATCATGGAAAATGGGGAAGTAGGTGTTCCTAAAAAGCATGAACCAAGACTGGCAAAGTATATGTGAAGAATATGTATTCCCAGCACAGTAATTCAAGGTATGATGGTCCTCCCAGGTCTCCAATTAAAGCAAACAGGTACCTATATTGGGCAGCAGAGATATAGGAAAATGCTGGTTAAAGATGATCATTTCAGTGACAATAGCAAAGGCATCATTTCATTCTGCAGTTGGAGAAGGAAGTAGTAAATCACTCCTGAACTTTACCAAATAAACTATTTAGATAGATAAATTGAGTGATGCTTTAGTGCCATATGATGAAACCATCAGGTCAGATATCATTTAACATCCTAATGAAAAAGAGCTGAAGATCTTTTGGAGTACTGATATTATTTATGGTGTGGTTAGATTAAAGCTTTTGAGAAAAGCTCTTTGTCTTGTTGTCAAAGGTAGACATATAGAAAAGGAACATCCAAAGATGCAAATAAATAATTACAATGGGAACATGGAATGTAAGTATGATGAACTTGAGGAAGTTCAACATAGTGAAAAATGAAATAAATCAACTACACAATGATACTTCAGGCATCAACAAAGTGAAATAGATGAGAACTGGACACTTTCAGTTAAAAATCATATTGTTTAATACTCATGAAATGAAAAAGAAAGAATATTGTTGCTTTTCTTATTGGAGCGGATATAGCAAAGCCTCAATAATATCAGTTAGGCTCATTATCTATTCATACTTCAACTACTAACTCAGAAGAAGGGGGTTCTGACAGGTTTTATGATCAAATTATTAAAGAGCCGAGGTGGCGCAGCAGTTAGAGTGCAGTACTGCAGGCCACTTTAGCTGACTGTGTTCAGCAGGTCAGCGGTTCAAATCTCACCGGCTCAAGGTTGACTCAGCCTTCCATCCTTCCGGGTAGGTAAAATGAGGACCCAGATTGTTGGGGGCAATGTAAATATATATATATATATATATATATATATATATATATATATATATATATATATATATATATACACACACACACACATACACATTGCTTACTGGTGTACACCGCTTAGAGAGTGCTTGCACTTAAAGCGGTATATAAGTCTCATAAATAAATAAATAAATAAATAAATTAATCTGAAATCAAAATAACATCCAAGTATAAATATAAAATATATATTAGGCAATTAACATACCGTTTTATCTAGCGGTTAAGGCATTAGACTATAAACCAGGAGACTAGGAGTTCTAGTCCTGTCATAGGCATGAAAGCCAGCTAGGTGACTCTTGACTAATTACTCTCATTGTAGCTTACGTCACAGCGCTGTAGTTTGTGGGGAAAAATAGGAGGAGGAAAGAGTATTAGGTTTGTTTGCCACCTTTTAATTTTATATATATAATTAAAAAAGTAAATATGTTGCTTATGGTTAGAGACTGAGATGTCAAAACTGGAAATAGTAATCAAGAAAACATACGGCTTAGGAAACAGATATGAAGCAGTGCAAGTTGCTATGTGCAAGTTCCAGTCAAATTAAGCAGAACAAAAACAACGAGTTTCTACAATATGACCATGAGCATATACCCACTTTTTCAAGAACATAAGGAATCACTTCGAAGTCTTAACTTTGATACAGAAACAGAGGAATTGCAGAATGAAAAAAGTTGCTAAGTATGAATGTGAAAAGAGACTGCCAAAGATGTAGAAACCGAAGAAATCAAATTGGTATCAGAACAAACAGAGGGAATTGCCAAGAAGAGTAGCCAAAGTCAGTAAGGCAGGCAAACATCTCAGGAAGAAATTTGATTTTATGTATTAACGTCGGGGATCATTCAAGACAGATCAGAACTGTTCATAAAACGAGGGATCCCAGATGTTCAAGGTGATTTAGAAAAAGCTGAAGATTAAGAGGCATTATGACTGATGAATGTTGGATAATGACGAAAGCCAAGGAATACCAAAGGGGAAAAAAAAATCAAGGTGTGCTTTACTGATTATAGAAAATCTTTGATTACATTGACCATGTCAGGCTGTAGAATATTCTTGGGAAAATGGAAATCCGAAAACATCTCATTATCCTCATGGAAAACCTATACACAGAACAAAGTGACAGTCTTGATGGAATGTAGTGTAACAGACCAGCACCAGGTTTGCTGATAAATGCAATATGATTGTACCTTCTTATTTATTCCACATATATGTTGAATATATACTGAGGAAGGTTGGACTGGAAAAAAATGAGCATGGTTTTTAAATTGAAGAAGAAACATCTATAACCTGTGTTATGCTAGTGACAATATTCTGTATCTAAAAATCCAGATGATCTGCCAGCTCTAATGATGAAAATCAAGGAATAAAATTAAAAATGGAGCAATGATTAAATATAAAGAAAATCAAACTAATGACAACATTAACCAGCCTTAGAAGTTGACAATGAAAATCCTGAATTGGTCAATAGCTTCTAACTTTTAAAGATTTATTTTCAAGAGCAAAGGTACTAGTAATCAAGAAATATTGCCCTAGACCAGAATCGGATAGGACAGCAATGAAGACCAGGGTTGCAATGAAGGCCTTGGAACAAATATTCAGATTTTGTGTCACATCTATTCATACAGAAATCAGAATTGAGCATGCTCAGATTATTATACTTTGGATACATTATGCAAGACCCAAATCCTTTGATAATTCCATAATACTGTGAAAGATGGCAGGAAATATAAAAAAGGATGACCAGAAGGAAGGAGAGTAGACTCAACTACAGTTATGATTGGGTGAACAGTTGGGAGACCTGAAGGGACCCGTTGAAGATAGATCATCCTGAAGAGACTCTAACTAATATGACTGCTAAGAGTCAGTACTGACACAATAATCACTCAATCATTTTGAAACCATAATACATCAAGAATCTATTTATACACATGAACTTAAGCAAGAATTCATTTTCAATAGAATGACCAGGATTTGCAAAACTTCAAGCTGCCCTCAGTAATACTTAATTTTGTTTCATCTCTAATTTAAATAGGAGTTTCTTAAGATTATTGAACAAAGAGTCAGCTGCGATTAAGTTTTGTGATTGTTTATACACACATACAGTACACAAATATTGTTTTTAAGTCATGTTAAATCATTTGAAAGCAAAATAAGTCTTCAAAGCTAACAAAAAGTACTTTTTTTCATTTCTAACACCACTATCCAGTCCATGGGTTAGAAATTTACAAATTTTGATATGAAATATTTGAAATACATCTTCCTCAATGATTGAGAATCATCTACAACAGGCATGTCAAACTACTGGCCTGTGGGCCGGAAGCATCACACCGAAACCACACCCATCCCATTGCCGGCAATGGGGAAAAAGTCATGATACATCGTGTGACATCACGTGACGTCACAAGTTTGACATGCCTGATCTACACAAAAGCCAACTAATATCACAAAAGAAGTGGAGTATCTGTCAAAAAGTCTTTTGTTTCTATAAGAAAGAGAAAAATGTGGGTCTGCTCTTTCTAACAGCAGTCTGATATTGTTTATCACATTTGTAGTTTCACAGCCTCTCTTGTAGCACAAAAACTAGTCTCAGGTTTAACCGCTGAATCCCCTGGAAAGAATCACCAAGTACACTCTTTTCCAAGTCCAATACATTTTATTTTTATCAAGCGTGCTACTAAACTTCCCCAGTTCTCCTCCTTCACTGATTCAATAATGCCCAAGGGACACTTCTAGCTATAAACAAACAAGCATCTATGTTGTTTGACACTGTGAACTGCTCTACTTTGCTTCTTGCATGAAACCAGTAACCATCCAGAATGATAGATTCTATACAGATAACTTTACATAATATTTATTGAACTCAATGGGCTACCCATTTTAAACCAAGTGACTCTCAGCAGTGAATAATTCTAAAACAAAACAATTAGAAACAGAACAGTGGTGGCACAGTGGTTAGAATGCAGTACTGCAGGCTACTTCTGCTGACTGCCGGCTGCCAGCAGTTCAGCAGTTTGAATCTCACCAGACTCAAGGTTGACTCAGCCTTCCATCCTTCGGTAAAATGAGGACCCAGATTGTTGGGGATAATATGCTGACTCTGTAAACCACTCAGAAAGGGTTATAAAACACTGTGAAGCAGTATATAAGTCTAAGTGTTATTGCTATTGCTAAAATAAATATATACAGCAGATAAGAAAATTATCATATCAAATTGTCAATATAGCTACTAAATGGGCCCCTTAACACATTTGAGATTTCAGGCCTGGGCACATAGTCAGGTTTTTAAAGCCTTATGAAAGACTAACAGGATTGGGCCATCCTAATTTCTGAAGAATGTTCCAAAGGGCAAGGGGCTACAGTGGAGAAAGGATGTTTCTTGATCGCTGCCAGCTGCCAGTCCTTGGCTGATGGTACTTGCAAGATGCCCAACCTGCCAAATTGAAGTGGATGGATAGAAATTGTCAGGAAAAGACAGTTCCTTAGGTAAGCCAATCTGAAGCCAAGAAGGGGTTGATGTTGTGCTATTTCTTATAGTTCAAGATGATGTCATACGTCATAAATAAAGACAATCAAAATAAAAATATAAAAATCACACAAAATATACTTCAAACCTTAGGCTTTTTTAAAAAAAATAAATAAATCCCAGCAACAGTCATGGAGTAAAACTATTAAAAAGGGTAAAAATTTAAAGGCACATGATAAAGAGATTCTGAAAAAAAAAAAGGTCTTTACTATTTGGTAGAAGGACGTTAGTGGTTATAATCAATGCTTTCAATTTTATCATAATACAGATTAGTGTAGTATAAATTCCCTTCTGGGAAATTATGTGCAGAACATTGTGTTTATTTTTTTAAAAAACTCATGACAATCAAACCATGTGAATACCCATATGTAACTCCAAATCTGTCCTTATAAAACTGCCTGCAATTCACAGAACACTCACACATGTAACTATTGGAAGAGTATGTTAAACTATTTGGCAATCAAAATTTATGATTAGCAGCTGAAGAGGGGGAGGAAGAAATGCAGAATATATAATAGATTAGCAGACATTCAGCAACTATATTTTTAAATTGTTTAAGATGTATAAAATATTGTTTTGCCATGCTATATATAAAACCAAAAAATTGGAAGAAAAAGAATGCAATTAATGTTTTTGTGTAAAAAAACAAATGGTTTTTGTAAGGGGAAAAAAAAGATGTGTGTTATTTAAAAATGCGTGCCATTGAACAAGGGAGTCCAGCCAGCTATCAAGTGCCATATTGACAAGATGAGCAACAAATTCAAAAAGAAATTATTTAGCAGGACGATATATATATTTTTTTACAGGTTTATTCCAAAGTTAAACCTGTAGTCAAGGCAAAGCCCTAGTGTAAGTCATTTACTTTATTTAACTAAAAATAATTTCCTGTTTGACCTCAATTTTGCATGCACATCGACCCCCACCTCATACATTAATTATCAGATAGGAAGAGCTGTTCAACCAGTTCATTTCCCTCATTCTTGAACAGATTGTTTGAGACATAATATGAATACTAATTAATGATAAAATAACTGTCAGTATTTTGAAATATGTACCAGATAACATTGCATTGAAAGACTCCTGGATGCTTCTGGTAAAATTAACCATGTAGTTACTATATTTTAAAAGTTCAAAACAATTCTTGGATCACTTTGAAGAAAACTACTCAAGCTTTAGATTCCAATTCTGTATTAACTGTTCTCATTTTTGAAGTACTAATCTATATTTTTCAAACGATATAAACAGGCTCGGGAATACATAACAGAAAACATGTAACTGAATTAGATACTTGTTTATACAGTATATAGAAGACTTAATGGCAAATAGATACACTTTGCAGCACTGTTCAAATGAAACAATAGCTTTTGGTAACACTCCTTTTACATAGAAGCCATTTAGAAAATAGATATTTGTCTCCTTACAATTGTATACTAATTACAAATCAGCCATCATGTTGATATTAACAAAGGCCCTAGCAACGATGGTTCTGAATCTACAAAAAGTTTACTTTTCCTCCAATAGGTTCTAAGTATTGATCCATATGATGCAAGACATCCCCATATGATGCAAGACTCCCCTCATAAACTTTAGTTTGATTAAGCAGATGGCTGCATTAACTTCATCAAACTGCTGTATAGCTATGGTATATGCAACCAACATCTGCCTGAAGCAGTTAAGGAGAGTTTATCTTTTCCAAACATTTCAGACACTTGATCTGATTTGCCTCAGATAGCATCAGATTTTATGTTGAAGCTAGGAAAACATACTGAGTTGAAGTTGCTGAGGTTTAGGTCTATGTTCTGGATTGCATGGATATATTGCTCTGTAGACAGATCATCGTTTTTAGTTCAGCTTGCTTTAATTGTTATGTCCTTCTTTCTTCATTTAAGCTTTGGTGGCGTTAGGAGAATGTGATAGTAATGGAAACTTGTTTATAATTAGTTGTATTGTACATATTTCCAGGTCATTTACATTGTTTTGGGAATCTCCTTTTGTCCACATTCCTTGTGTTATTTTGTCTAAATAGCATCTATAATGAACTAGACTCGGTAAAGATGGCCACATATCCCTGGTCTTGGATAGGGCTTTGAAGAATCATCATTTGAAAGAGCTTTTCATCTGTACTGGGATCAACAGGTTTCTGGGATCAGGATTATTAAGGTCTGGCAAAGGAAAACATCCAATGAAAAAAGTAGATTTTCATCTATGATACTGCAAGGGATTAGCTCAGGGGTGTCAAACTGCCGGCCCGCAGGCTGGATGCATCATGGCAAAACTGCACCCACCCCATTGCCGGCAATTGAAAAAAGTCACGATACATTGCGACATGTCATATGATGTTGTGATTTTGACACCCCTGGATTAGCTGGTCCTGGGGCAGGTGAGAATCATAAGAACCAGGTAGCTGATCTGAAACATGGACACAATTTGTGACTGGATGATTTTTTTTTCTTTTAAAGGGACATGAGCCTAAAGATGCTCAGTTTCTCTATATTAGCATTATATTTTGCTCATGCACATAAACTTTACAGTTCATTACTTTCATAATGGAAGTAAAACTAATAGATTCCATTTATATCAAGTAGTATGTTCCTGATGTTTAATAACAACATGATAAAGCAATGAGGAGCATGTGTGTCCCTGAAACATTCCATTATAGGGAAATTAGAAGCATGGCAAAATATATCATATTGCTTACTAACTATAGCAGAGGATCAGAGAAGGGTTGCTTTAAATTTCCATTTGATTCCTATTGAGCACGCTTTCAAACTTTCACATGCTAAATTTATTAGGAAGAGGCCACATTCTTAATATACATTAACATGGCTGCCAAGTTTTTTTTTTTTTTTTTTTTTTCAGCTTATAGTTGGAAGTAGTGTTTTTCTGAATTTCTTTTTCTGAATTCCAATGGAACTCTTCCAGGCAATTTTTCTTTCACACATTCAGCTACAAATAACTAAAATCAAGCACCTTGACCTCCCAGCATGGCAACATTCTTTAAATTGCAGCTAACTCCTAGAAGGAATATTGAACATTATTAATATTACATTAGTAACATCAGCCTTTTGAACATTCTCTCCCCTAAATCTCAACCCAATATTGAACATATGTACTTAACCCAGAACTCAAGAGGTAGGAAAAAGGATTGTTGATGAAACAGCAATGAATCCATAATTTAAACTAATACCTTTATGGAAAACAAGCAACAAAATACTGCTTTAGAAATTATGAAGAATACTATTAAATGGCAGGAATTAATATATGGACATAAAGAGTTAAGAGTTCTTGGGGAAAATGTCTTTTAAACTAGAAGATTCAACCCTGCAGAGTTATATATTAATTCATTATTTATATATAAATAAATCCAATGACTGTGGTCAATATTTATAAAGTGTCTTTGTTACTATATAGTCTTCCTACTCTATACTACAATCCAACAATTATATCTGTTATTTATTGCATGTCTGATTATACAAGCATTATTTTTAGCTTACTATTTACAATGTTTCAATAAAAGTAAAGGTTTTCTAATTAGCAATATTATGATTTGGACATATCCAAAAGGATCCAAGATACCCAAGAGCTAATAAAAATAATTTTTGATAGAATAATCATATTATTGTAATATGGGTATGATAATATGAGATCATCAGGCACTCACTATTATCAGCCTTAAAAACATGGGAATCTCTTTAGAAAAAAAATTAAATGACAGTATATATTCATGAATGAAGACAAATATATGTGCCCCAGGTAATGCATATTACCTGATCAGAAGTAGTAATTCACCTGTTTCTAGGCAAAGAGACAATTCTACATAAACTTAGAGTCTTTGTTCTAAATGGATTGATGTCTGAATGATTGCTGCCCTCTGAGAGGTTAGAGTTCACCAAGATTCAGTACCACCCGTTCTTGCTCCCCCAAGTCAAATAAACCACCATTTGTTCAATCAAGGTAAATAAGCACATCTGACAATGTGTTAATTGGCTGCCTCTGGTCAGCCATGTGCACCTCTGACCTTATTGAAGGTTTAAATCAATTTAAACTTCAGGCAATAAAGACTTTCGCTGATTAAGTTAGAGAGAAATTACCTTTTCTAAAGGGATTACTGTTTTAATGCGGTGAATCTTTAATTTAATATATGGTAATTCTTTCTTCCTATGTCCCTTATATTTAGCTAACGATAGTAAAATTGCATTTGGTTACATCAATCTGTTTTCTAGAGCAAGTCAAGTTTTCAGAAACTTTTTCCTGCAACAATTAATGTATGCAAAATAATTTATAAATTATACAAATGCATCTTACCTTACTGCTCTACTTTGTTCAGGCAGATGTAGAAACTATTGAAACAAGCAGATTTTTTCTTAAAAAATTGAGAATGAGTAATAGCACTTTAGAAGACCAAAGGAATGAGAATAAGTGCAAAAAATATAGTTTTAGAATTGGCAATGACAATATTGACACGATAGATAGGTTCTGTCTTTTAGGATAAACCATCAGCAGGAAAGGAATCAGCAATAAAAAAATACTGCAGACTAACTACTATTATTGTCAACTTCATAATAAAGACATTTCAAAAGCTATCAAGGTTCTATTACACATATTTACTGCATAATACCATAGTTGCTTGACTACAATGTATTGAAACTCTTATTTCAATGTCAAATTACAGAAATGTTTCAACAGATAACACGACAAAAAGACTTCAAATTGTTCCTCATTAAAAAATAAATTAAAATTACTCTGTACATGTAGTCCTCAATATAGTACTATAATTAAGCCCAGAATTACAGCCATAAGTTGTGGAAGTCATTAAGAGGTATGACCATGACACTGTGCCTGATTTTATGATTTTTTTTGCAGTGGTCGTTAAGCAAATGCAGCAACCATTACATGAACAGCACAGTTGTTATGGTAAGTCACGGGTGTCAAACTTCCCGCCCGTGGGCCAGTTGAATCATGCGGAGGCTGCGCCCACCCCAGCTCCACCAATGCGAAAAAAGTCATGATACGTTGTGACACGTCACATGACATGGCAAGTTTGACACCCATGCGGTAAGTGAACAAGGCAGTCATTATAATAATAATAATAAAGTTGGAAGAGATCTTGGAGGTCATCTAGTCCAATCCCCTGCTCAGGCAGGAAATCCTATACCATTTCAGACAAATGGCTGTCCAGTCTCTTCTTAAAAACTTCCAGTGTTGGAGCATTCACCACTTCTGGAAGCAGGTTGTTCCACTGGTTAATTATTCTAACTGTCAGGAAGTTTCTCCTTAGTTCTAGGTTGCTTCTCTCCCTGATTAGTTTCCATCCGTTGCTTCTTGTCCTGCCTTCAGGCGCCTTGGAAAATAGCTTGACTCCCTCTTCTTTGTGCCCCTAAGATATTGGAATACTGCTATCATGTCCTCCGTCGTCCTTCTCTTCATTAAACTAGACATACCCAATTCCAGCAGCCTTTCCTTATATGCTTTGGCCTCCAGTCCCCTAATCATCTTTGTTGCTCTTCTCTGTACTCTTTCTAGAGTCTCACCATCTTTTTTACATCGTGGTGACCAAAACTGGATGCAGTATTCCAAGTGTGGCCTTACCAAGGCATTGTAAAGTGGTATTAATACTTCACGTGATCTTGATTCTGTCCCTCTGTTAATGCAGCCCAGCACTGTGTTGGCCTTTTTGGCAGCTGCAGCATACTGCTGGCTCATATTTAAGTGATTGTCCACTAGGACTCTGTGGTCCCTCTCACAGTTACTACTATTGAACAAGGTACCCCCTTTACCAGGGGTATGCAACCCAAAACACTCAAAGAGCCACTTGGACCCGTTTCCCACCAAAAACAAAACACCGGGAGCCGCAAAACCCTTTTGATATCTAAAATGAAGATAATGAAGATATATACTGCATATATCCTTTTTTACCTTTATTATAGTTGTGTGTGTGTTTGTGTGTGTGTTTGTGTGCTTGTATGTATGTGTGTGTGTATATATATGTGTGTGTATGTATGTGTGCGTGTATATATATATATATATATATATATATATATATATATATATATATATATATACAAAGAATAAAGAGAGAACTGGTATGCATCTCCTCCCCCTGTCTCTCTCCTGACAGCTAACAGAGTGGGAGAGAGCCTGTGGCTTAGAGGTTATAACAGCTGCCTAACATGCAGATAAGCCCAGGTTCGAATCTCAGAAGAGTAAGTCTGGCTGAAGAGAGTTAATGGAACTCGAAATAGCTATACCAGTTCTCTCTTTATTCTTTGTTAGCAACCTAAAAATGTAAAATGATGTCGCAGTTGGCGACTGCTGCTTGTGGATGGCTCTAGATTGAGCTGATACAGGCAAAAGAAAAAGAAAAAGAAAGATTTCTTTCTCCCATATTTGGGCCGACAGGGTGTACATTCAAGGTAAACATACACACACACACACACACACACACACACACACACACATACACACACACACGTGTATATATATATATATACACATACATACACATACATACACACACACACACACACATACACACAGAGGTAAAAAAAGAATATATGCAGTGTTATCTTCATTTTAGATGTCAAAAGGGTCTCTCTCTCTCTCTCTGTCTCTCTCTCCCTCCCTCTCTATCTGCCCTTGGTCTGCCACTCCTCTTCCCCCACTCTCTTTCTTTCTCTCTCTCTGTCTTTCCTCTCTCTCTCTCTCCTCCCTCCCCCCTCTCTCTTTCTCTCCCCCCCTCTCCTATCTGCTGCTCACCTGGCAAGCTTCAAGCTGTTGTCCAACAAGCTCGGGAGTAGGCAACCTCGTCTCTTTTATGACTCATGGACTTCAACTCCCAGAATTCCTGAGTCAGCCTAACTGGGCTAGCTAGCTCTCTCCTGCCCTTCCTGCTTCCTGCAGAGACGCAGCAAAGGGAGGAGCTCCGCCCAGTAAGCTTTTCAGCTCCTCAGAGAACACTGTGAGTGCCCTCTCTTTTACACATACACATACACACACACAAAAACACAAACACACATAGAGAGAGGGGGGGGAGGGAGGCAGGGAAGCACAATTGCCTCTCTCTGTCTCTGTCTCTCTCTGCAAAGGCAGAGGAGGCTGGGAGCCACAGGGGAAGGCTCAAAGAGCCACATGCGGCTCCGGAGCCGCAGGTTGCCGACCTGTGCCCTATACTATACTTGTACATTTGGTTTTTCTTGCCTAAATGTAGAACCTTACTTTTTTCACCACTGAATTTCATTTTGTTAGATAGCGCCCAGTGTTCAAGTCTGTCCAGATCCTCTTGTATCCTAAGCCTGTCTTCTGGAGTGTTGGCTATTCCTACTAGCTTGGTGTCATCTGCAAATTTGATGATTTCCCCATCTATCCCCTCGTCCAAATAGTTGATGAAAATGTTGAAGAGCACTGGGCCCAGAACAGAGCCCTGGGGCACCCCACTACACACTTCCCTCCATGTAGATGCGGTTCCATTGAGGACCACACGCTGAGTACGGCCAGTCAGCCAGCTACGGATCCATCTGGTGGTGATGCTGTCTAATCCACATTTTTCTATCTTATCAAGTAGTAGGTTGTGATCTACTTTATCAAATGCCTTACTGAAGTCGAAGTAAATTATATCCACAGCATTCCTCTGATCCACTAATTTTGTCACTTGGTTAAAGAATGCAATAAGATTTGTCTGGCATGATCTGTTTTTGACAAACCCATGTTGGCTTTTAGTAATGACTTTGTTTGCCTCTAGGCATTAAACAAGCCTATTTTAGCCAAACCATTTGTTTTTGATAAAATGTAGGTATTTCTCTATTTAGACACACTCAAAATGAAAATAACTTTTTTTATATAATAAAGTAGCCAAGAAAATAAAAAATATTCAAATGAAAAAACCCTCTACTTTAACTTGGGAGAGGAGTTTGGAAAATGCTGTAGGGATTGATGGTAAGTCTTATTTTACTTAACTTCTTCATTAATGCAATTCAAGACAGGATTAGCAGCATACTAATGAAATCTACAGCACACTGTAAGTTGTAGAGTCTTATTAATATAAATGAGAACAGATAAATACCAAAGGCTCTACACAGGTTAGAACTACCAGGTGGAAAGAGAAATTAAATTTGACAGTTGAATGGGAAGAAATCCTGGAGCATACCTTTTGTAAAAGGCCCAAAATATATTGAAGGAAAAGAAAGCAATAGGATAGCACAAATACTTACTACAATGGACTATTTGTTTTATATCTAATGGCAACAAATAAACAACTAAGACATACTGGATAATTGACTATAGTCCTGGAGACTTCAAAAACAAAATAATTTGAGGGAAGATTATTTGCAAAGGGTAAAGGCAGCCTTTGTAGGTAGTGACTAAAAAGGATTTTAAGAGAAAGTAAATGGTGATAATGGCAATCATATGTTGGGAATGTGACCAAAAGAAGCAGCAACATTTTTAGGTCAAGTCATTATTATTCACCAAACACTTGTTTTCTAACACAACATTACAGATGATTTGCAGCCTTGCCATAAGAAAACATATCTACATGGAGTGCATATGCAACAGACCTTGTGTGACTTCTCTCAGGATGAGTGATAGTTCATTTTTAGATGAACGATTACTTGAAAATCCCAAAGTATTAGCAAATATATAATTGGGGCACTTGCATTCTTTACTGGACCAATTTGTATTAATTCAAGAATATACAAACTACCCATATTTTTCATAGGGAAAATGAAAACATATTTATCTGCAGATTAATAGGAAAACATTTAGAAAACATTTTTCTCCCAATTGATTTAAACATCTTTGTATATACTAGACCTTTCTGTATAATATTGTATTTAGCAATACGTTAATGATATATTTAATTTTTGATGTTTTATGTTCTCTTTGAGTCATTGTAGCAAATTCAAAAATAAAAGCAAAATAAAAAAGATCTTTTAATAATAAAAATAGATAAAAATAGTGCCTGTGTTATTGAAGTTGGGTGACTAATAAATTCAGATAAATAAAATAAATTATTGTCCAAGAGAAAGTCCTACCTGATATATAGTGAAGATTATAGTCCTTTTCATTTATTTCATATAAGCAAGAGTAAATTGTGTAGAAAGGATAACAGAAACTGAGGGGTCCTTGGTGCTCTCTGAGCTTGGTTATTTTCTTGCAGATGTTTCATTACCCAAATTAGATAACTAGATCACAAAACACCAGGGACCTCTCATTTCAACACTGAGCTACAAATATCTCCCTGTATTGATAACAGAAGCTGTCCTAATCCACATTAGCATGCATATGAGCCAGGGCAACATTCATCCACAGAAGTACACCCAGTGGCTTTCTGGGTTTCCAGGATTTAGGAAAGTATTCCCTTTAGTCGTCTACAAAGGTAGCTTTATGTCAACTCCAAGTGGAAGGCACACCACACATGAATCGGGGATGAACTCTGTATAATCTGGGATAGAAACTTGGGAAACCTCTTTGTGTTAACTCTTTGTGTAAATTATTACAAAAGATGGTTTCTCTTAACACCAGCTCCAATTTGAAAACATTCATTTTTCAGAAGTTTCCGGCAATCTCACTTATGGAAAGATGCTTTTAATCTGGGTAGGCAATTCCTTTGGAAAGGAATAGTGAAAGCAATACATCTGGTCTTTGCTAAATCACTCAGTCAGCAATTGTTTGAATTTGTGACAGTACTTATATTGGTCCTTGAAGTCATTGCAGTATCTCCACAGTTATATGACCACAATCTGGGTGCTCTGCACCCAACTCATGATTACATCATAATATTATGTGGTTATGTGATTGGTATTTGCAACATTCTTTGCTGATGTCCTACAGGCAAAATCAATGGGGAAGCCAGTTGGAATTCACAAATGGTGACCACATGATGTCCTTGTTTAATGATCTGCAGCTATTCTGTTTAACCACAACAACTGGGAAGTGCCAGAATTTCTGTAATTAAGTGACATTGTCATGTGACATCACACTTTATGACCACATCCCTTAATAATGGAAATCCCAGTCCCAATTGCTGGCATTGAGGACCATCTCTACTAGTCACATTCCTTCCTGATCCGGCTTCTCCATGATTTCTGATTCTTCTTCACCTGTGTACTTAAAATTCATTCATATAAGAATTTTGGTACAATAAATTTGACATGATCCATCATATAGCAGGATTGGTATTTACCTGCTTGCATGCTTACCCTATTTGTCTGCCTAGATTTTATATATAATTTACAAATCTTCAAAAATAGTTTTAGATGAAAAACTATTAGAAATGTATATCCTTTCCTTCTCCCCTCTATTATTATGTTACACTGAAAGAAGCTATGAAAAATATAAACAAGAAATTCTTCACCGTTTCATACCAAGAATAAGTGAAAAAATATATAGTTGATCAAGGTAGGAAAAATGTATATTATTTTTTATATAGAATAATATATTCTCTGAAGAGAGGCCTACATACTATCCATGATTTCTGTCATGTAAGGGTGACACTTAAACAGAAAAAAAAATGCTTCTAAGAGCACATCCAGTTCTTGAAACATACACTAAACTATTACTTTAGTACTGTAATAATATAATGTCCAGGGATAGCTAACCAAAAATTTCTACACTCCAGTTTCCATGGACACTTCCACTCAAGGCTGTGACTTGCTAAAAAATTGGCATTCAAGAAGACTGGAGGCAGAAGTTGTAAAATATGTTTGGTTTGATATAGAATATATTATTCTCAGCCAATTGCTTAGATACAGTATATTACAAACAGGGAACCAAATGAAGTACAGCATGTTCTTTCAGCACCAGTTTTATTTCCCTCTACTTTTTAAATCAAATATGTCACTGTTTGCTATAAACCATTTCAAGATTTGTAATAATGAAAAATAATATATAAATAGTATTTTATACAACAAAGCAATGCTATTCTATTTAGTGCAAGAATTATATATTTATTTTCCACCTTTATTGTTTTATAAATAACTCAAAGTGGCGGACACACACAATACAACTTCCTCCTCCTATTTAGTAACAATATTAGTTTCAAAGAGAAAGAATATCATTGTATAACCAATGATATGATCAGGTTGTGAATGCAATTAAAATTAGCACCACTGTAAGCTACTTAATATATATACTTATATTAGATGCAAACCTGGACTCTGATAAAAGTATTTGGTAATAATATATCAACAATAAAACTTTGAAGATTCATACTACCTAGAAATCTGGTTTCCTCTAACTATAATTCTGTAAAGATTAAATCCCTCTTAAGATTTATCAGCAGCATCATTTGTAGCCCATTACTTGAAGTGAAGTGAAGTCAAGTCAAGTCCCTTGAATTGAATTTGATTCTTGATAACCATATAGAAAAATCCACTCAGTCTTCTTGGCAGGGTTATGAATTATTTTAGAATTTATTCATTTATTTGTTTGTTATTTCCAAGGAACAGTTCCTACAGTACATGATTCAATAGGATTAAACATAAACATATAGACTACAATCAATAATAGTGTTGGTCTGCTATAAGCTTTTGGTATGGTTTCTAGAATGTTCTCTAACAAAATAGCATGTTGTGAACGTATGAACAAATGTATGTGAACACTGATTGCAGATATTGTGCTCTGGCTCAGAAAACCCATATAGGGGAAGGGGCTTAGAATGAAAGTCAACAGCATTCTAATGGCCTCTTTCATAGGAATGAACTGGAGAAATGCTTTCTGTAATATTCTTCTTTGCAGCCCCACAACAGATCCAATCCATTTTGGCATCTTTTGCTGCCTTTGGCCACCATACCAAATATATTCTCACTATGTTCAATGTTTGGTATGTTGTCCTATTAATTGAGAGCCCTCTAGGTCAAGGGTCCCCAATCTTTCTGGCTCCATGGATCAGCAGCAGGGCAGCAGCAGGGGGGGAAGGGGATGGTTTTGTGCTTGTATCGCCGCTTGGGCAAATGCAACTTCATGTGCTCACCTGCCACTTGTGCAGCCCAGTTCCCAATCAACCACGGACTGGTCCCGGTCCACAGACCTGAGGTTGTGGACCCCTGCTCTAGGTAATCTTTTTTCCAACATTCCATTGGGTTGGAAAGCAAAAAGAATGGAGGAGGAATGACAATAAGATTAGGGGAGAAAAGCAGAGTCTAGAAATCTGCTCAAACTTGGCAACTTTAAAATGTGCAGAATTCAACTCCCAGAATTCCACAGCCAGCATGAGAAAAACAACAACAAATGAACAGAAACTTATCTGAGCCCATTTATGGAATCTTTTTTTTTTTTCAGCATTCCATTAGGTTTGAAAGAGAATGAAGGAAGGAGGAAATGAAATGGAATTAGGGGAGAAATGCAGAGTCAAGATGACTATAAAGACATGCTAAATAAACATCAAATCTTAATTATTTAAAAACTTAATTTTTTCACAGAATTAAAATGCTATTCAGTAGCAAAACACTGTGATTTACACTGTGACCTACTACTCATTCTAATTTTGTAACTAAGTTGCTAAAGATATTCAAAGGAAGAGGTTTCACTGGTGTCTTCCTTTAACTATAGTATGATTCTTTATGGCTAATTCATTAGCAGCTGAGTGAGTAAATGCTGTTGACATGAAATGTACTATATAAAACTGGCATATAACATATTTATGTCAATAATTTAGCAACTTCCAGGGAAATAGTGAGTTAACCTGTATACTCCATATATTTTTAAAAGGTGGACATAAATCTGCTCTGGGGAAATGGTTTGATACTTCTTTGAAGGTCTTCAAAACACCTAGTAATATGTTATTCACTAAAAAATATTCCCACAATTCTCCCATCTCCCATCATTACTTGCCTTGAGATTCAACTGTCAAGTTTGATGTGCCTTTTAAAACTAACCCTCCAAGCCAGAAAAACCATGATTACCCACCACAGAAGAGAACTTTGCTTTGAAACTATCTAATAATCCAAAAGATCATTTACCTGCAAGCATTATTTGGCAAAGCTAAAGCAGATCATCAAATGGGAGCATCTGAAGGCTGAGGCAGCAAAAACGTCAACAACAAATTGTCATTGGCATTACATTTATGAACCTTCAAACAGCATCAGATCTTTTCCATGGGAAACCAGATCAGGTCAGACTGGAGCTGAATATTTCTTAACAAGCTAACCATCAAAAGAACTTACGTTTTGAATAAAAAAGCTATCATTTGTTGATTTGAATATCAAAGGAATACATTGCAAACTCCCAGTCTAGGAAAAAAATTCCTAAGCTACACCAGACAGGTGTTTAATAATCTATTATTAAGGCACTATTTTAGGTTACTCAGAATTATTAAAAAATAGCTGTAACTGTGAAGCTGCAAATGGGACTGCACAAAGAAATGAATGCTATTAACATACTATTAACAATTCAAAAGAATGAGTTGACATACCAATCAAACTTGTTAATTGACTGTCAATGGCCTGTCCCTGAATATACAACATGACTGCATTATATATTTCAAATGCTGACAGGAAGACAGTTTCATTTGCATTAACTTCATAAACTGATCAACAACGAAACTGCCACATACATTTATAATGGGAAGTTGAATCATTTCAATATTCATGGACCTCTGTAATTGTAAATTAGGTACTGAGAAATAATATAATACTGTACATACTTTAAAATATCCTAAATTTTTCTGACCTAGTTCCTTTGTTATTCTAAAAAGAGCAGTGAGAAATGTTGGGAATCTTAGAAATCAGTATTACTTCAGTTTTTGGCCTTATGCAAAATTTGTTTGTTATCTAATTTGCAATCAAGGTTTCCACTTTTGCCTAACCAAACTACAAAGGATCAAACTAGGCCTTAGTTCCTGTACACATTATTAAAAAATAAGCCAAAATGGAAAAACAGGCTAGTTCATGTTTCTTATGTTTAATAATCAAATACCTACTTTTGACAGAGAGATAAGTTGGGGTGCAATTCCTCCCAAAATGTTTAAAAATGTGTGCTACTGCTTACCCTTCAAAATATTTGAGATGTTTGAAGCAATCATCCTGAAAAAAAATCTACAGAATAACTAATATAACCGGCATAAGAAATAGCTGCTGATATGATTCACACATGTAGCATCATTAAGCCCAACAATTCCTGAAAGGCAACAGTGTAATTCAGAATGGTATGCCTGCCAACTAGATTAATCATCATGGCCAGTGGTGTTGAATTCTGGGAAATGTAATTGAACAATATCCAGACATTACAAGAAGCTAACATTAGTTAAAAGCAACCATGGAGTATAGACGAGTTGTGAGAATACAGGTCAACAACAATTTAAAGCAAAAATATTCTTTAAATGGCCAAGTTAATTAATAGAATGATCACTGTATCTCACTGTGTGCGGTATATGTGTTTAAATTAGGAAATTGGGAATGTTGCTTTAAATTCGGACAAACATTAATAAGAGACTCCTTGACTTATAATAAAATGATAAAATTTAAAATCTTAAGCCTTTTTTTTTTCAACCTACTGATCCAAGAACAAATTCTGAAGCCTTAACATAATATCACTCTGCTGTCTGCCATAGAAATGTAATACTAATATAGAGAAGTAATCACTTTTATTGTTCTGTCAATTAAGATGTAAAGGAAAAGCACTGACAAAAATTATAAAGGCTTTGCAAAAAATCCAATCAGAGAAAATTATTGGGATGATAGTGATGCAAAATCATTTTGAAAAGCCATTATACCAGGATTATACATGGTAGAAATTAGAGATATTCATCCTGATAGCTTTCTCAAAAGGTAGCAGGTCACATGAAGGCCGCAAGCTGCCTCTCAAAGAATAGCTGAGATTTTAGCTGTTGTAGGTGTGTGAATTTTAAAGCTCAATTCAGATGAGAATAAAAAAAAATTACACAAAAGCAAAACTGGAGTACCAATGTCATGGTATAGTTTTCAATTTTGCTCTAGTTAATTGAAATTCTATACTCAAAGTATCCAATATATCATGACAACTAGCTGTTAGAAAAGAGTATCCACTAGTGGTGAGGCTACTTCAATCTATCCTTCTGGAAAGCTACAAAATAATTAAAAAGGTAAATTTCATTGCTCCATAGGTCTCAGCAGTAGTGTCTACTTCCTTTCTTCCCCTCTAGCTAGTTTTCAGCAAGGCAACATGTTTTTCGATATTCAAATGAAAGAAGAAACTAGTCCATGCATTTAAATAAGATAAAAACTGTCTATTCCAAAAAATCTTGGTGGGAAGTTTCCTTTTCCCTCTGCTGTTTGTCATCTTAGCAAAAGAACTGATAAAGGTCACACTGTCATCTGAAGCTTGTGCTAATCTTGCAAGGAACAATAGTAGCTTCCAATCAAATGCTGCTAGGTATCCCAATTCGGAAAAGCACTGTATAAATATCAAGGATATACTGGAAGTAAAGATGAGTAGTTTTAACAAAAGAAATTTAAGCACTTTTTAAATGCTTACTTACTAAAGACCACCACTTGATTAAGTTGGCATCAAGTCACTTTCACATTACATATAAATAAACCTAATTTGTTTCAAGATATTTTAAAAAATTATTTAATTTTGTTTTTCATAGAAAAATTATAAGTGTTTGTTATCAGAAGTGTTGATGGATATGATTGTTTTGTAGTTACATACAATGTGCTTTCTTTTTAATGCTACTTACTGGCTGGAACTGTCTCTTCCTGAAGTTCATGAGGTATCTTTTGTTACTGTATATCACTCAAGTTTCTCTTCAGTCTGACCATCTTTGTATAATACTGGATGAATGTCTGATTTAGTTTTCCTTTTCTCCCTCATTTTTCCTTGATATGGTTTTGTATATTCTTATGTATTATATATTACACTCTGAATTTATGCAGAATGCAGTATAAATATGTCAACTGATTGATTTCTATGATGAATTACAGCAATACTGAATTATACTGAAATACAAGCTTCACTCTCACTTGATCTCTCTCTCTCTCTGTGTGTATGTATGTATATATAACAATTATTATGTGAGAATATATGTATATGTATGTGTGTGTGTGTGTGTATATATGTATGTATATGCAGTGGTAGGATTCAAATATGTGAACAACCAGTTCTCTGTGTGGATGCCGCTTCTGGAAGACCATTCTGGGCCTGGGCAACAAAAAATTAGCTACAGGTTCTGTTGAAGTGGTACGAACTGGCTGAATCCCACCACTGTGTGTGTGTGTGTGTGTGTGTGTGTGTGTGTGTGTGTATGTCACAGTTGTTATTCAAGGTATATTTAATAACTATCTTGAACAGCTGAACAACATTATTATCACACTGGGAAGGAATCTCCTCCCTGAATACAAAGTTGAGATTCTGATTTGAACAATGCACCTTCTAGTAACTCTTGATAATTAATTCTATTGAAAATAATAACTACAACAATTACAACAAAGATAAAATAAGCTTGGTGAGCTTTCCATTCTTCTTGGAAATGCAGGGCATGTGTGACAGAAAGGCAGATAATCACATCAATATAATTAACTACAGCATCTATACAATCAACATATATGGACTAAAATTAGGTTAATATGGAGCTAATTAGATGAGGGAGTGTTAGGCACATTGTTTTAAGGTCCAGGATTAATTTAAGAAATAAATAATTGCACAATTACTCTACATTTATTTTAATTCATAAAGTGTTTTTACTATATAAAATGTTGCATTTTATATAGTATCTCAACGGAACACACACAAACAATTATTAAAGAGAATTTGGACTTTGTTCATCAGCACAATAACTTTTTGAAAATTGAGCAGAATAGGATAAATCTGGTCTATGTGGGAGTAAGGTCAGGCATGAAGCTGACAAAAGAAAGATCAAGTCTAAAAATAGGCTATATCAGATCAGAAGTTAAGGAAAGGAAAAAGTCTCCCCCAAAACATTAGAAAGACCATGATTCTAAAACTGGTAATTGCTGCATTCTTAAACCACCCTCTCCCCCAGTCATAAAACCCACAACAGAGAATACATAAACTTCTCTGTTTCCCAAAGTACACATATACATAAGCATATGGGCATTGCTGGTAAGGAATGGGAAAAAAATCCAGAAGCCAAAAAAAAAAAAAAAAAAGATTTAATGATGTATATAAGTAAATTTCAAAGGGCGAGGAGAACAAAATTGTACATGTATTGTTTGTGTTATGTGTATATACAGAAATAGATTTGCAAATATATTTATTCTCATATCAACATAAATTGATTTTTTAAAAAGCAAACAAAACTAAGTTCTTGGAATTCTTGTTAAGTTTTCCCTGGTAAATTATACTTTTCAAAATTTTGCTAAGTAGATTACAATATTCTTTAGGCTTCAATTACTAGAGAAACATATCAATCCTTTATCCCTGATTTTTTAAAAATGCTGTTGAATGCTAAAGCATAAAAGAATTATACAACACTGGGCATTTTTTATAAATTACACAGCTTCATTAGATTACAGCCACAAGATATTTTCACAATATTTTCTACTATTAAATTTCTTTCATTGTAAGAATTTTTATGAAACTGTAGTTAATATACATATCATTTGCATATCTTGCAAAACATTTGATTTTATGCTAATAAGTTTGTAAGAGAATAAAAGTAAATAGATTTAAAATAATTATCCACAGAATCTTGACAGAAATATTTATTTAAAAAACTTTAGTTATTCAGATAATTTTAGTGTCCATAAAATTTGAGACAGAATACCAGCTTTTTAATGATACAAAGCCTTTATCTGGTATTTAGTATTACTACATATTTTAACAATTACATCAACAAGCACATATGTTTGAATAAGAAAATTCAGCATGAGAAATTGATAGAACTTCATTAAAAGTTATAAAAGTTATATGAAATAACATAGTGCAGGCACTAATTATGGAAAACATGAGAAATGTTGTTGCTTCTAATTGTCTTGATCAAATTTTGGCAGATTTAAAAATCAATGTTGTATTAGATAAACATCCAGTTCTAAATAGCTTCATGAAAGCCATGGCTTCTGGGAGAATCTTTACTGAATATTTTGTTTTTAAATTAGAAGTGAGTTCATGTCCCCAAACATAATATTCAGTAAGTTGACTCTAAAAAAAAAACCATATATAATAAAACCAGCAATATCACTGTGCTTGGGCTAAAGTGGAACAATTATTGGAACTTGCACAGATCATCTTCTTTTAATTCTGCTTGAATTCCTTTTTCAGTAACAAATGTTTAGGCATTTAATTCTAATTCTTTGTAGTCTTCAGATCTGAAAATTCAAACCAATTGTTTTATCTTTTTTTAATCACGGGGAAGCACTTTTTGAGGAGAGAGGGAGGGAAAGAGGAAAGAAAGAAAGAAAGAAAGAAAGAAAGAAAGAAAGAAAGAAAGAAAGAAAGAAAGAAGGAAGCAAAACGGAAGGCAAACTGAAGCAGTTTCATTTCCATCAAACATAAATGGCCACTTTTCAGCAGCTATTAAAACAAAGAGATATTCTGACAGAAACCATTGCTTTAGAGAAGTGGCAAGTCAGAACATGGTCTGAAAATGGGTATGGAGAAAGAACTGTGAAATGTTCACACCAGACAACATAAAACATACCCCCATCTTGTTCAAAAGAACTGCCAAATCAGAAAAAGGGGGGAAATGTTTACACCAAATAAAACACATTATATAGTTCTCTATTTCTATCTGTGCACATTTTTCACCCAGCAACCAAGTTCAATCTATCATCTCAGAGCACATGCAGTTGTCAGAGTTCAATTTGGCACAACTAAAATTTGTTTCTTTACTGAGAATATATGAAACAAAGAGAAAAGCCCAACTGGCAAGAAATAAAGCTTTCTTCTGAGTGTCAGAAAGTAATTGATACTGATAAAACCATATCTTAAATTAAAGATCCCCCAAATAACTTCAGAAACAGATTACAATCCTATATCCTGGACATCTACACTGTTACCATGCATGCTAATAAAAAAACATATTAAAATCCTCGACTTAGAAGTTTTTATTACAAATTGAATTACTATAGAGGTGTTTTAACGAGCTATATGTATATTATCTTCATCCAAGACAATATATAATAAACATGGGACTGAGTGAATTAGAGCATATTCTATCACCCATATGTACATGTTTGAACATTATGAGATCAACACATTTTGTCCAGAAGTGTAATATGCTCATGCTGATTTCCAGAAAATGTACCAGGTATATTTTGACATACAGGTGATCCTCATTTAACAATCGTTCATTCAGTGACGTTTAAAATTACCACAGCATTGAATGGTGCTTACACTAGTCCTCCAAGTTACAGCTATTGGAATGTCCTTAAGATCATGTGATCATCATTTGATCACTTGGCAGCTTGCCTGCATTGTGGCCACAGAGCGCATTTCAACAACTCCATTTCCCTCATCTTTGTCCTCCCCCCTCCCCGCATTCAGCTGAATTTTGCAGTTTTCTTGCTCCCATTGATGATGAAGCATGTCCAGCCTGGAGTAAATGTCTATATGTTAAATTGGGTGTTTGGGATGTTGCTTATATACCAGCTACCTGTGCCTGGAAAGATCCCTCAAGATTCTTTGATCTGGTCTTGTGATTGGTGCTGGAGTCACCTTACCTACTGGCAGTGCTTTTTTCATAAAAAAGAAAAAGAAAAAAAAAGGTGCCGGAATTCACACATGTCATACAACCGCCTTGCCTACCCTACAAGGTTCCATCCAAAAAAGGTGCCGGAACTCCGTTCTAGGTGTTCTATGACAAAAAAAGCCCTGCCTACTGGTATTGGGTGATTTCAACTTGCTTTTGCGTAAGTTCAAGTAGAGTTTGGACATCCATGCCTTATCTGCATACTTGCCCCCAAATCAAATATAATGTTGCCAACCACTTATTAGTTGTATTTTTAAGTATGGTTTTGTGATTTTTAAACTACTGTTTAAGCTTATTTCAGCTACTTGGAATTTTAATAATTATTTTGATTTGATTACCATTTGTACTGTGGATGTTGTAGCATAATTTAATAAGAATGTAAACTGCTGAGAATCTTTTGACTGAGGGAAAAAAATCAAATAAACATAATTTAATTTGAACTATAATGCTCTAATGCTGAAATTTCTATTGCTGATTTTCAAATGCTCCTTGATTTAATTATTAGGTTAGGATAAATAAGTTAGATTTCAAAATATCTGCAATCTGTGATTATTACAAATAGGTTAATAAAAAATGACAGTGAGGAAAACTATTTGCTAATCAAGAATTCCTGCTGGACTGCTAATTTTAGTCTATTAAAAATGATACTTTCATTTTCTTTTCATATTAGGAAAAGGTTCAGAAATATATAGTATACACGCAGTATATGACCATTTAAAAAGCTCTACTGAATTCAATATAACATATTCCTAGATAATTATGTACAGGATCGCAATATTAATTTCACTCATTGATCCACATGAGTAATATACATTTTTTTTCCTTTTCTAGTATAAGTCAGGTAAGCAAAAGGAGTTTTACACTGGATATAATTGTCTTATTTCAGTTGAAGGATGACTATATTAAACAAAAATGAAAAAGAAAAGGATCGGCAGAAGAATTCTGAACTGTTCAATTGAAATCTGAAATTAAGTAGGCCGTAGTGCGACTTTCATTTAGTAAAGGGTATTATTTACTTTGGAAATTGCAGGTTCTTCTGAAGAAGGATCCTTGGTTTTAAAGTTTCGGATAGTGGTGGGGTAGAAATCCATGAAATATAGTATTTCTGTAAGGACCTACCTCAGCTAAGCCACCCAAGAAAGCAGAACTCTTGAAACAGGCAGTCTCAAAAGGAACTTTTATTAGAGGCTAGTGACAGCAGGGAAATCAAGGCGAGATCTGAGAGAAAAACCCGCAAAGCGATATATTAAAAGTAGCATTCAATACTCCTCCCCCCAGTGTCCCAGTGTTCATTTTTATCCTAGCCAATCCACAGGTGGCATTGTGTTTTTGTAACTGGTCTTTTTAGCAGGCTCTTTAAGGTCTCTCTCATTTTCGATTTCTTCTGGCTCCAAGCACAAACCGTCTCTCAGATAAGGGTGAGACATTCCATACCCTGGGCGAAGGGCATCATAGCAGACAGTGCAAAGCAATCCCAAAAGCTCCCCCCTCCCAATAGAATGGCAGGCCACAAAGAAAGCTACGAAGCTAACATAAATGAGGAAACATTTATTTGGGGCCTGACAATTTCAGAAGCAAGGTGAGGATAGGTGAGGAAGACAGGATCTCTTTTTCTATTGAGCAGTTAGAACTGATTAAACCAAAAGTAGTATTATGAAAGTTAATCTGCCTCCATAGGAATCATCTGCTGGGTGGCATAAAAGCATGGATTTAAGGAATAGTTTGCCAGATGACACTTGTATTTTGAAGAAACAATCAAACAAAGATTTTGTGATATTATTTAGAGTGATTTTACACTAACACCGAATGTGGAAATTTCGTTCTTGCTATGGAGTTTTCTTTTTCAAACTTTCTCAAACAAAAATTTGGTCTGAGGGGAGAGAATCATACTAATTCAAAACTGATTTGAAGTATTCTTCAACACCAAAGTTCATGTGTCAATATTCTTCCTATCCTGTTTCTTCAAAATACAACTCTCTCTTTCATAAAATGTCACCAGAGATGCCATGACTTGCAAAATTCTGATTTTTTTGTAGGTATAGACCACAGGTCGGCAACCTGCGGCTCCGGAGCCGCATGCGGCTCTTTGAGCCTTCCCCGGTGGCTCCCAGCCTCCTCTGCCTTTGCAGAGAGAGACAGAGACAGAGAGAGGCAATTGCGCTTCCCTGCTTCCTTCTCTCTCTCTCTCTCTCTCTGTCTGTGTGTGTGTGTGTGTGTGTAAAAGATTGTACTCACAGTGTCCTCCGAGGAGCTGAAAAGCTTTCTGGGCGGAGCTCCTCCCTTTGCTGCGTCTCTGCAGGAAGCAGGAAGCAGGAAGGGCAGGAGAGAGCTAGCTAGCCCAGCTAGGCTGACTCAGGAATTCTGGGAGTTGAAGTCCATGAGTTATAAAAGAGACAAGGTTGCCTACCTCGGAGGTTGTTGGACAACAGCTTGAAGCTTGCCAGGTGAGCAGCAGATAGGAGAGAGAGAGAGAAAGAGAGAGAGAGGGAGGGAGAGAGAGGGAGAGGGAGAGAGAGAGAGAGAGAGAGAGAGGAAAGAGAGAGAGAGAAAGAAAGAGTGGGGGAAGAGAAGTGGCAGGCAGACCAAGGGCAGATAGAGAGGGAGGGAGAGAGAGAGACAGACAGAGAGAGAGAGACCCTTTTGACATCTAAAATGAAGATAACAGTGCATATATCCTTTTTTTACCTGTATGTGTATTTGTATGTATGTGTATATATGTGTGTGTGTGTGTGTGTGTGTATACATACATATACACACACACACACATATATACACACACACAAACACACACACACCTATAATAAAGGTAAAAAAGGATATATGCAGTGTTATCTTCATTTTAGATATCAAAAGGATTTTGCGGCTCCCGGTGTTTTGTTTTTGGTGGGAAATTGGTCCAAGTGGCTCTTTGAGTGTTTTGGGTTGCCTACCCCTGGTATAGACATACCACAGTATTTGAATATTTTTCTGTGGCCATAATATCAGCTGTATCAATTGCTTGTTTGCAATGTATTTCTTGGCTGCTTGTTCCTTTACTTGTGATGGTGGATCCTAAAATGCAGCTATCTATTACTTCAAAGTTTTCATTCTAAGGCTGTTGTTTTCACTGGTTTGATATTAATTTTATTTTATTTTTTCATTATGATCCTTGACTTTTATTAGCAATTTCTTTATATTTTCAGTAAGTGTCACATAGGGGACAACAGTTTTACTATAAGAAACAAATCTTGCTTATCTTTTTCAAAGGAGAGAACCCCCAGCAGGTAAATGCACAATACCAAAGGCCGAAATAAGCATGCAAAATTAAAGATTCACACCTGGTCTTTGTTACAACAGGAAGTGCTCTTTTTAGTAGTTTAGTTCATTTTAAAACATCTGTATCCCCAAGATATCTCCCACAGTTTGAGTCAAAATAAATGGGGATCTCTTGATAATTATTTTACAAATCCTCAAATTATCTATTTCCAAGTTTTTAATTAGAATTATCTTGCTAAAAAATAAAAGAATTCCAATGAGGCTTAAAAGCTTTTTTACTTTGTAATTTGACCTGACTGAACCAAAGGAGAAATTCTCAAAGGAGAATTTTCCGTTGAAGATGATAGAGGAGCAGGAACAGGAGCAATAAAATTGCTTTTTAGCAAATCCAATATGCATAAGGAAGTGAAGCAGAAAATATAGTGAAAATGTTAATTATGTTTGTTCCTACACTATTGAAAAATACTCAAAACATTCTTAATATGGACTTTAAGATGTCATTCTCAAAGGAAAGAACATGAAGTAGGAAGGCCAGGCAAAGGACTATTAGATGATTTATCAATGCTGATAAGCCACACAGTATATCAGGATTTGTTTTCCTTCATTGTCTTTTTAAATCATTTGGATTTGTCTACCTTCAATATTTTTGAGCCCTTGAAATCCATAACTATTATGAGAAACCTTGGTTGATCTTAGATCAGATAACTGAAGGTTTAGCTATTTATCCCACAATTCTACCTAAATTGTAACTGAAGACCTTAACATGCATGTATTTTTAAAAATGCTTTTATTTTGTGAAATATTCATCATTAAGCATTTTGAGGGTCATCAACTGGCAGAAGAGCTAGAGAGTTTTCACAAGTCAGTTCAGTGAATGCAAAACTAAATTTTCAATATAAAAGAGTAAGGAAATTGGATATTTTCAGGCCTCAGAAATATGGAATACATTAATTAATTTATTTAAAAGAACTGAAAAGAATCCTATTGTATATCTCATTCACAGGATCATGGACCCTCTTCCATTCATACCTCATTTTTCTACATGCTGCTCTAATGGAGAACAAGAATTGCATCGTTCTGGATTTCTGGTTTTGCGCGGTAGTGCACGGTCATGGGATTAAGAAGCTCCGCTTCTCGTAGCTCTTTTCATCCTGCCAGGGGACTCTAAATGGGTCTAAAGCCGCCCCGAAGAGGCGGCGAAGAAAGAGGGGTGCCCCAATGATACAGGAACAACGGTGGTCATCCCATTCAATCTGGGAATTCCCTCTAACCCAACAGGTGAACAGCATGCTGAAACTGGGTGAGAAATTTGATCTCCTACTCTATATCCTGAACTTTTGGAAAAGATACCCCAAGAAGCAAAAAAGCCTCCGAAAGTGAAAAGGAGGGGGCGCTTAGCCCCCCCCAGAAGAAAGCAGCAAATTAAATTATTAAGAGGGCAAGAAACATACTGTTGCTGACATCTAGCGGTGGAAGAGAATATATAACTTTAGCTGCTTTGTTATATGTATTGGCAGGACACCCAGAATGAGATAACCTACTTCTTTGATCTTTAAAAAGAGCTAAACAAAACATTCTGGGCCAGTCACAATAAGCAAAGAGTATAATTGCAAAACAAAAAACATAACTGACCTTCATGGATGATAAACACCTATTGACTGTGCCTTTAAAGTTGTTTTCAGAGAAAGAAAAAAAATTGAGTTTTAGCTATCATGGAATCTCAGGAACTTGCAAAAAGAACTTGTCAAGAAAAACCAAATACTTTCCAGGAGGAAATGCTTGCTATGTTGCAACTAATCAAACAACAATGGCTCTATACCACAATGAAATTAAAAACAACTTTGATGACATATATGGACATATCTGTACATTAATCTCACAACATAAGAATTTTCAGAAAATGAAAGAATCTACCAGTGGAAGGGATTGTGATTTAACGCAGAGGGAGGAAAACATATAAGACGTGACTGAAACACCGGAACTGGAAGAGATAGTCCACGCCCCAGTATCACAAAGCAAAGCTGAAGATAAGAAGAATTGCCTGACAAAATGGATCACAGAGATACTAAAAACCTATGACTTGAGAGACAAAAAAAGATAAAAGAAATCAACATCTTACCTGATCTGCCTCTACCATTCTTAACAACATCCCCAAGAAAATGACAAGACTTTTTAACTAATGGATAAGAAAAGCCGTTTGGCGAAAGAAAAAAACTAAAATCAGATCCAAGGGATCAGAAGATTGGACCTATCAGAAGCAATTTTTAAAGATTAAACATTTGTTTGAATACGATTAAAATACAATATGGACTACTCAACCAGTAATTATTGAATGGAATAGAGTTAAAAGATATTTTTTAATGATATGAGAAATGTAACTGTCTTATCAGATATAATTTTTAAAGATTAAGTATCTGTTTGAATATGGTTAAAATATAACATAGATTACTTAATTAGTAAACATCGAATGGAATAGAGTTAAGAAATGAAAACATGGGGGATACAAATGATTTTTAGTTTGAGAGAGATCTGTTTTTCTTTTTCTTCTTTCTTATTCTGAGTATTTGTATCTTTTTTATGATATGAGAAATGTAATTGTTGGGAGGATTATTGTGAAGGAAATAGCTTAGATAGAAGAGAAAATCAAGGAAAGCTGTTATATAGAATACAATATGATAGAAATTGACTATTATTGATTGTTGTGAAATGTGAACTGAGACAACATGCTATTTACTAAGCATTAAGATTGTTAGTTTTTTTAAAAAAATCAATTATATATATGTAATTGATTTTTTTTTTAAAAAAAACTATAGAATTGCATTGTTCTTGTAACTTGCAGGAGTGGTGGGAAATAATTGCTTGAATGAGTTGTGGAGCTTGGCTCATAATGCAATCATATATTATGAATGCTTTAACAATTTATTCTAAACTCAGTAATTATAAAGTCCCCTTTCCAAACAAGATTTGAGAAAGTGGCCAGCTCAGAAGGCCTGGCACAGAATGTGTCTGACATCCTCTAATGGTAGGAAGGTTTCACATGCTTGGTTTTACTTTCTTTCTCAAATGTTAGACCACCCTAAGTAAAGGATTGTATTCCACAATGATAATATTTTCATTATCAGAATTTTTAAGATAATCTAAAATAACTATATTATCTAATTTAAAAATGACATTCATAGGGAGGAAGAATCTCTATTTTCCCCTTAGCTAATTCTATATTATAGGTGAATAGAGATGAGGTTAATAATATTTCAGAATACTAAAGATGTTTCAACTTCCATCTTTTAAAGCTACTTTTCAGGATGCTATAACATTTTCATTTCTCTCCTGTACATTTATCTTAATCATAATTATAATTTTTCAATGTCAACTGCTATTAAAAGACTAACAAGAAGGCTCAAGGAGAAACAGAAAAAATATAGGTTAGAATGAATGTACAGGAACATAAATAAAAATAAAAATAGAAAAGGAAAGGAAAGGAAAGGAAATTTGCACAAGAGAGAGAAATTTTGCAAATGCAGTTCTTAACTCTTAAAATCCAGGTTTCTCTAGACAAAATGCATATTATTTATATATATCTTGTTTATTTTCTGCCATCTCTTCTGCAACAGCTATGAACACGTCTTACATTTAGTGATATTAGGTGAGAGTACCATGAGAAATATTACAAAGTAATAATGGGAATGAACAAAGGACATACCACTCTGAAGTGCACTCCTGAATAAGGCTGCCACAGTTACAAAAAACTAAACATCAACTTTTTTTTTTACTTTATACATTACTTTTAGATTACAAAACATCAGGTTTTTCATTTGTGCAAACTAGTTGCCTAACATTAAAAGATACAATATTGTTTGGGCAAAGCATGCTTTCTAGAATAGCCTCAGTATGTTATGAGATAGAATACCTGCATCTGTGCATACGGAACAACCAGACATTCAGTTACATGAAAAAGAGGAAGAGAGATCTTCTACGTAGGCTTTCTTTACTATTTATGTTCCTGAAATCTCACTGGCAGTAGATTGTGAATAACTAGTTATTTCACCATCAAACCTCCTCTGCTCTTTTGAACTCAGTGGTTTAAAAGCAGAATGAAGTTTACAAAGGAAGGTCATGCTATACTGAAATTGGATGACAAGATTTTTCTTTCTAACTGGTGTTATTTATCATTTAATCATAATCAAAACTCCTACTTTATTGCTATATTAACAGGTGGGCCATTTAAGGCAAATTCAAGTATAAAAAGAAAGCAGACACAAATCTTATAAATTTAGGTTAACTCCTCGCCCAAGGTCTCTTAGGACATTTATATGAAACATGGAAATAGTCACAATGGCAGTCTTGTTTCTATTTCATCTATAAATCAAAATCACCACTATCTAAATCAACATAATAAGGATTATCATTTGAACACACATAATAGAAAAAGAAAAAAATCTGATATAGTTTTTAACCGGTAAAAAAAAAGGTAATAAGGTTGTTTTAAGATAATTTAAAATAATCAAAGACACAGTATTTGATTATCCCCCACAATTAGCAAGAACTGCCACTGGGATTTTGTTCGTGGAAAACTTCTCCTTTATAAACAGAGCTCTTATTATGCTGAACAAATTAATGAGATTTCAAACTCCAGCATTTAGAACAGACATGTCAAACTCGCGATGTCACATGACGTTGCGCAACGTATCGAAGCTTTTTCACCATTGCCAGCAATGGGGTGGGCGCGGTTCCGGTATGATGAAATCGGCCCATGGGCCGGCAGTTTGACACCCCTGATTTAGAACATGTAAAGTATGCTTGTTGGGGAACGCAAAGTGCATGTAGTTCTGATATGTAAGTTACAGGTAGTCCTTGATTCATGACCACAATTGAACTCAAAATTTTTGTTGCTAAGTGAGACCTTTGTTAAGTGAATTTTGCCCCATTTTATGATTTTCTTGCCACAATTGTTAAGTGAATCACTGCAGCTGTTAAATTAGTAACATGATCGTTAAGACTTTTCCATTGTTGGAAGATTGCAAAAAGGGACCACATGAGCCCAGGACACTGCAACAACCGTCATAAATATGAATCAGTTGACAGACATCTGAATTTTGATCTCATAATCACAGGAACATTGCAATAATTGTAAGTGTGATAAATGGTCATGTGTCACTTTTTTCAGTGTTGTAACTTTGAACATTCACTAAACAAACTGTGGTAAGAGGAAGTATTATCCTTCCTCTTGCTTATAAAACAGACAAAATCTCTGTCTAAGAAGACATGATTCCATAAAAGGAAATTGGTCTATTATGCCATTTTTGACTTGTCTCTTCTGGCAGGAGATGCATGGAACCTCCTGTACATGGTCAATCACATTATTGCCTGGACAGATCAATCAGCAAGAACCCAAGTGACTGCTTTTCTGCTATCTCTTCCACAATACCAAGGAAAATCTCACAGAAAAAGTTGTGGAATGTCGTATGAAGAGCAAGTACATTTTTTCAACAAAATTATCTTGGCAAAGAGACATTTCTCTCAAGCTCAAACTAAAACAGAGCCTCTTTCTTGAAAACTGATCTAATAAAAAGAAACTCAGTCAGCCTGCAAAAAGAAATGTAAGGTCATGCACTTTTATTGCAAGTATCATGTACTATTTCCACAATAAGACACATATGTGTCCAATTGATTGGTTAGCTTCCATTTGGAGTATCAGATACCTTCCCTGTATATATGAACAGTAAGTGAAGCGGAGCTCCAGCCTATCAGAATGTCATGAGTCATGAATCTATTTTTGGCCTATATCCAATTCATGCACTATGGTAAATGTGCTAAAAATATAGTTTTGTTATATTAATAACATTACGCTTTTAATTGTTAAATAAAAGCCATAGGGTAATCACACAGTGCTGAGATATAGAAAATGTTTTCAAAGTTTCATTCTCCCCACCTCCAATTACTCTTTCTGAAACTGCTGTTAGTCCCAAGAAAGGAACATCTTACTTTGTGCCAAATGAAGATTCCTTAAAAAAAATCACTTTAAAATACCAATGCACGCACACACAAATGCACATATGCACCTTGTCACGGTAGGCACGAAGGTGTGATGGGAAGACAGAGAACACAGTAGAAGAATTCTAGTTAAGCATCTGGTCACAAGAAATCACAGCTTGAAGAATTCAATTGTGAAATATAAATGGGGGGAGAGAGAGGAACTTTCAGAAGTATTCAGAAACTGTCAAACACACAGCTGTAAAGTTTTAGCAAAAGCACAAGCAGATGTAGTATCTTTTACTCAAAAATACAATCGTTTTTAGTCTTACTTAATGAGGAACTAATCAAGTAAAGATAGATAATTATCTTTAGACACAAAAATCTTTGATGGAAACAAAAAAACAATAAAAATAAAATTATCCAAAATATAGTAATGTGACTATATTGCAAATTTCTTCTGGTGTCAGACTGAGGCAATCAATCAATATATATATTTTGATTGATTGCCCCAATTGTCATCCCTCATTATATATATATATATATATATATATAATGAGGGATGACAATTGGGGAGCAAGTAAAGATCAGAAGAAGGAGGAAGGTAGGAGACGCAGAGGTGTGAAGAGGGAACAACTTAGAGATACGAACGACCAAAAAGGGGGAGGAGAGAACCTCCCTAATCTAAGACAGTGGGAGGTAGAGGGGAACAATGACACACCCACAAGCAGTAAAAGTAAGAAAAGAGGAGTCATCAGCACGGAAGCCATAATTAAAAAGCAGTTAAATCAATTAGGACCTATGACAAGATCTAGGAGCCGTGTGCAAATGACGGCTCACCTATAAAGGCACTCTCCCATAGACCAGCATTAACCCTGACGATGTCAGAAGTATCTGACGAAAGCTTGGTGATCGGTGATGGTATTAAACTTTTATAGTTTATTATATTCCTGGTGTTCACGTTTTATTGGTAATTGACTATGGATTCACCCAGGAATCATATTTTTATTTTCACTATTCTTATTAATATATATATATATATATATATATATATATATATATATATATATATATATATATATATATATATATTCATTCATTCATTCATTCATTCTGAGGAGACATATTCTGAAGAGGCATATTCTGAGGAGACATATAAATCAAGATATTGAAATAGAAGTCCCTCCGTAATTTTGGCTATGATGACCAACTTCAGTTTATAGAGAATCCTGCTTCAAATATTTTCTTATAGAAGGAAATTGATAGTTATGGACCTTTTATTTGCCCAGAATATTGTTGAGTTTTCATTGGAATAAATATTGGTGACATAAATAGCACTTTTATTATGTATGCATTGGTTGCATAATCTTTTAATACCTCAATGTCTGCGATGCATATTTATATGAGCCTAATTTTATGAAGCAGAATGACAGGGAGAAATCTGTAACTCTTCTTATTTTTTTTTCTGCTACAAGTACGGTGTCCCACTTCAGCAGGGACAATCCTATTTTAGAAGAAAATGGCAAATCAGTGCTGAAATCTGACAGTGACATATAGTAAATGCACCTCAGGTTTTCATTACTGATTTGTCTGGCAACACAGCATTCCTTAACTTTAAATACCTAAGCCTCCGCCTACAACTTCAATGAAAGCAGCATTGGGATGTGAACAGATCAGCTTGCATTTTTTGTCATTATTTTTAAAAAATAAAATCTAAAAATTCAATAGACCTTAAAAGCTAAATTCCATGTGAAAAAAGTCTAAATTATTCTAAGAGAAATAAAAATATATTATACTTAATTTGAAAATAAACTATTTTGAGGCACATAGCTCCCTCTTAATGTGTTTCTGCATATGTTTGTGTCTCATGCAGATGTTGAAACATGTACTCTGAAAAGAAATATTCTTAAACACAAATCCAGAAATTTCATCCTCCAACCTATAGATTTTCTCCCAACATTACTGTAAAAATGTACTGGTGGTAAAGATACAATCAATGAAAAATTTAAAATATATATTGAGACTGCTATTCTGCAAAACTAAAAATTAGTTTCTTATACCATAAGGATCAGCATAGTTTTGTGTTACAAAAATAGTCTTAACAAACTTGAAAAAAAGTTGTTTTTTACTCCTAATGGCAGTAGCATTATTAGTTCCACATGTATCATTGTTTTCAGATCAAGAGCATAGAAAGATTTATTCATCCTGAGTTATATCCTAAATTAATCTAGTTTTTAAACTAGTCTTGATTCTTACAATTATAATAATAAAAAAGACAGACAATCAATCTTTTTAATGGAAGTTGAATGCAGAAACCCAATAGTTAAGAAATTCATCTTTAAAACCAGTATCCCTATTAGCCGTTTAACAGTATGTCTACATTAGTCCCTCAAATTACAAAGGTCCACCTGTCAGGAATGATCAGCGTTAGTGAACCACCAAAATTAATGTTTTGTCTGAAGAGCATGAAGACAGACAAATAAAGGAAACATCCCAATTATGTTTTGTACTAAAATGACAAATAACATAACTCTGACCATTAGTTGCAATGTTTTTGGAAAGTAGAAACTTTTAATATGGTATCATCATTCATCTGCAATGAATGGGATTCAACTAATGATAGTGGATCTTTTCTTTTTCCTACACAACTGTAAATAACTATTTCCTCTGCTGTGTGAATTCTACATGCTTATTTTCAGAGATGCCGCGCCAGATAAATAACACTGTCCTGTCTGTCTTGTCATATCAACTACATGCTTATGATCCTTTCTGATCTGCAGTTTGGAAACACTATCAAGGTCAGGAGCAATCACTTAGAAAACCCCTTGTGACACCCATGTATTTAATAATTTCTGCAGCAAGTGGAAACAAATAATGTTGCAAATAAATACTTCTTTCATACAGATTAGATTCACAATTCTCACAAAAAGAAGGCACATTTCAGAAGGAAGGGGCATTTAAGGTCTCCACTGAAGTGAAAGAATTTTATGAACCTATATTAATTACAAATGCTCTAACTAAAAACTGCTGTCTCACACCTCTGTTCTGATGTATCGTTTTGAAGCCAAGTCTTACTATATGTTGGGCAAATGGCCACCTCTTTCAACTCCTCTGACCTGTTTTTGTGTATGTGTGTGTGTGTGTGAAGACAGTGTATGTGTGTGTGTGAGAGAGAGACAGAAAGGGAAAAAATGGTTATGAGGCATTTACAACTGATGCACATATCACAAAATTATTTCTGCCAAGCTTGCTCCATGACCTGCCCGTGGGACATGACGTGTTCTGAGATGCTCTATCAAACTGAATCTTTCCAGGACAATGCAAATTATGACCAATTCCATCATCCTGCATTATGCGCTTCATGCTAATCTTCCTAATGCAAGAGAATAGGGAGGGTTTGCTCTTCTGCTGAAGGGCATGTTGTCTGGTTGAATGATGTTGAAAGAATGTTCACAATCCCACCCACCCCCCACACAATCTTATCACAGCTGTGGCTACCTTTGCTTACAACTACCATATTAGATTTTCTATTGTAGGCTTCCCTGTTCAACATTAATTGGGAATCTAAGTGGATCTACCTTTTAAAAATATAATTAACAGGTATTTAAAAATAAAAAAATAAGAGTTTGGCATAAATTGTAAACTTATAACAAATGCTGTCCACTGAATCTTCCCACTGACTTCTCCTAACGTTGTAAGATGGATTTGCAGATCTCTGTGCAGTTAAAACACGTCTTACTGCAGCTTTTGACGAAATCATTTTAGTGATAGGATTCTGGAAATTTCTGGCTTCTAGCCCTTTTGACTTTTGGATATTTTGCTACAGATTCAAAAGAAACAGTCAACTTTTTCTCTTGAAAGTTTCTACAAAAGATAATTCTTGGTTAATACCTCTATGAATCAGAAGGTGGCAGTGTTACTGCACAAAAGAAATGGGTCAGATTTGATATTCTAATTTTATGTTTAAAAACAAACATTTTAGCGATGAGCATACTTTACTTATAATGTTAAAACTTAAATATGAAATTATTTTCAGCAGGAATTATGATTATGGCATTACTGGTTAGAGCTAGTTTTTGGATTGTTCTTGTCCCGTTTACACTAAAAGAATTTTGCACAAAGGGACACTAGTTTATATATTTCAAATGATATTTATCATCAGAAGTTGCAAGACTTGCATTCCTTGAAATAATCTGAGATAAGAAAGAAGACGACTTTGGTACTTGAAGACTGAAATAATGTAATATTTGTCTGGAGGTTTAGAAAACTTGCATATATTCCACTTAGCTATACTGTAAAAGAAGGTGTCCGAGCAGATTTGATGATTAGAAATGTTCCTTTGGAGGCAAAACACTTTTTTGTTTGAAAGAAGTGGCTGAAATAGTACCATTGTGAAAGTTATAAAAAATGGATTTTGCAACATTATTTCATTTTTTTAATTAACCATCAATCTTATTTCAAAACATTTCTACTTTTTAGGAATCTATGGATTCCAGATACTTATAAATGCTAAAATACAGAAGCCTTCAGGATTTTTGTCCTGAGGAAAAAAACATTTCCATCTACTAGCCAGTACAACTGATGTTCAAGTCTGCTCTTACTGCTTCAGTTTTATTTTCTCTGCAACTGCTGTTTCAAATCATAACACAACAGATGTTTTTGAAAGATAAAACACACATTTTTTTTCTAAGTGAGCATTTATTTTCTTTTTTTCACATAAAACACTAGATCAAAGATGAGCAACTTTTTCTTTAGCATTTACATGGCGGTCTTGAAAGAAAACCTCACATAGCTGGTTTCATATGTTACCACATCTTTACCCATGCCTAATAAATACAGAGCAGCCATTCACACTAGAATATTAGTAAGAAGAGACAGAAAGATATTTAGCTTCATATTTTATTCCTGGTGATGCTCAAAGCCTCAAAGGTAAATGACTATCTGAACACCCTTTTAGAAAAGAATCGGGTACCCTCTGCAAATTCTGCAGCATGTTGACATGAACCAGGGCAGGCAGACACCAATAATACATGAAGTGTGGTTCAGAGGCAATTAGGATCAGTTGTCAAGGCCAGGCCATTAATGAAAGAACATGTCAGAGGAGCTGGAGACTTCAATGGTTGAGGGCAAGAAGGCGATTTAGTGTGACAGATCGAGTCCTTCCAATGTCCTCAGTGGTACATGCTAATACCAGCCTTAACAACCTTTTTGTGGCAGTGTATAATGTGACTAACATGGACTTTGATTCAGCAAAATGACTGCTGCCACTGTTAGTCTGTCTCATTCCAACAACAGTAAATGCACTGCTTCAAATAATTACCCACTTCCTTCGCTGTTTCCCCCCCAACACACATACACTTGTCTAATGCAGTGGGCTTTTATGCATGCCATACTGTTTAGCTCCAGAAGGTCACAACACTTAACCTGCTGTTTTCTATTTGTTTATGTAGTGTTCATACCATTTATAAATTGCTGAAATAATAAATACCTCCCTACCACGAACAAAGTTAGAATCCAGCACTAGTGGCTAAGCACAAAGGCAAATATAGGAAATCAGCACAAAAAACATCGTCCTTGTGTGTAAATGTCATGGGATGCAGCACAAAACATGGGGAACACTGCCAATCAGTAGCAATGTATCCCCTGGTTCTCAGGGATAAAGGCAGGAAGGGAAAAAAGTAATCTTTTAAAGGCTTGATTCCTTCCTGTAGAATGTATTTTACATTCTTACTTAACGTAATTCATATTTTTTTGTAAATATATTTGCATTTGTGAAGCGTATTTGATAAAGTATAGGAAAATACTGTGGGGACCTTCAATTTTTAAAATATGGATTATGAAAAGTATATTGCATTGGATAATTAAATGCAACTGAAACATTTCTGGTTAAAATTGTATTAGCATTCCCATCACTCTAAACAATTTAAGAGTATACAGTTACAAATATGAATAACTATCCAGTTATTGTGGCTCACTTATGCTTCTTACTTATACTGAATCTTAATTGCTAAAAATACATTGCAAGGCAGGAAGTAGGGATGAAGAACTATAAATGCCATACAAATTCTGTTTATTGAAATGGCCATTCAATAGCAGGATGCATTCAGATTTTTTTCAAAGTAGACAAAGAGAGAGAGAGAGAGAGACAGAGAGAAGACAGGACAAGACTACTGCTTGATATTTCATTGTATTCTTACGCTCCTTTTTTCATACACTCGGTCTGATGACGTGGATCCATGCCTATCACTTTTATTACTTAGCAATGCCTGGAGTGACCTTTCTAGAGGCAATACTTAGTTATGACTGACAGGAAAGGCTGTTTCTGCTGTGATGGATTTGTTCCCCTCTGGATTATTGTCACAATGCCCTGCCTTCTTCAGTTCCAACTCATTCCTGTTATTTTTTTCCCTTTCTCATTTTTTTAAAAAATATGCATTCAGGGAAGTTTTTTGAGTATCAGCTTATGGACCAAATCAAACTGTCATAAAACTGTTTTGAGCTGGAGGTAAGTGAAGATAAAATGCATCTCTTGGATAGGCCACTGTACATAATGAATGAAGGCCAACATCTTAAAAAGACTTATCTTATCTAAAAAGTTCAATAAAATCCATAACAACCATCCATTTTTTTAAAGCATTACCTGTTACAATTTTCATATTCACTTCACTGAACAACAAGTCTGCATTATATAAAACTTTCATATTCTACAAGTAGTATATTCTAGAGTAAATAACTTCATATACACCAGAGGTCCCCAACCCCCGGTCTGCACAAACAAGCAAAGCTCCATCCGTGAGATGCAGGCAGCACACAAAACCACGCCCCCTCCGGTCCGCGGAACAACCTCTCTCCACGGAACCAGTCCCTGGTACCCAAAAGGTTGGGGACCTCTGATATACACCAGTGTTTCTCAACCCTGGCAACTTTAAAATGTGTGGACCTCAACTCTCAGAATTCCCCAGTCAATATGTTGGCTGTGGCATTATGGGAATTGAAGTCCACACATTTTAAAATTGCCAAGGTTGAGAAACATTGATAGAGACTAATAGACAGATCAAAGAAAAGGTTAACACCTAAACAAAGTCTGATTTCTAGTTTGTTTGGGAAAAGTAAGACCCTACTCTAATTTTTGAATATTCTGTAAGTATGTAGATTTGTAATAAAACAAAAAGGTGGGACCATAGGTGGCCCATTAATACACGCCATTAATTTTAAGTTGTCCTCAGAACTAACAGAATGGAATTTGTGTAGAAAAGGAAAGTAGAAAGAAGCACTTAACGTTTTTTGTAGTAGATCATGTTCAGCCATCTGGTTTCCTGCTTAAGAAGACTACAAATAATAATAATGAACAGGTTAAAATATTGTGGGATTTCTGAATACAAGTCTTGGCTCATAATATACCAGATTTAACCGTTGTTGAAAAGAAGAAAGTATGGATAATCGATGTAGCAATATCAGGGGATAGTAAATGCCAAACAATTGGAGAAAATCATCAATGTAACTAATTTTAATCTCTTGCCTCTTTTTAATTTTTTAAAGCTTTTATAAATACTGCTTTATGTTTTAACATTTTAACAAAGTCCCTCTTTGAGGGAGATAGGTAATACAGAAATTTGAATGATAAATAAATAAATAAATAACTGAAAATTGAAGATGAAAAATTATGACATAAACTGGCCATTTTGGTCCCAGTGGTTATTGGCACTTTGGGCGTTATGCCCCAAATCATGGACTGCACTTAGAAAATCTGCACATTAACAAAATTTCCATCTGTCAATTGCAAAAGGCCGCCTGCTTAGATCTACACAATATGATATTCTAGTTTCTTGGGAAGAACTTGATGCATATGAAATCCAGCACCAGCTAAAGAATTGGCAGCTTTGACTTCACATTGGGACACTGCAACGGTCATAAATGTGAATCAGTTACCAAGTGACTGAATTCTGGTCACATGACCATGGGGATGTTGCAACGGTCATAAATGTGAAAAACAGTCATAAATCACTTTTTTCAGTGCCGTTGTAACTTTAAATGGTTACTAAATAAAATGTTGGAAGTTGAGGGCCACCTGTAATAATAGTAATAATTAGAACAACAACAACAATAATAATAACAAGAACAATCATGCCAAATCCAATCTAAACATCTGGTTGACGATGCGACCAACCTTAGTAATAATAAAATCTATTAAATGTATACGCCACCTGATTCCTAGCAAAAAGGTCACAGAAGTTATTTTTGGACAAATTTTACTTGTTCTCATATTTGGGTAATTTGTGCCTTTTAATGTGAGTCAGGATACTTCTCAGTTTGGTATTCTGTATGCTAACATGCAGCTTATATTATCCAAATCCCTCCTTGCTGTATTTGCACTGAACTTGCCAACTTTCAGTATACATAACTATCTCAAATCATGTGCTATTTCTGTTTGATATAAAATATTCCCAGAAAACATGAGCAATTTTATTCATGGTAGTAATAATGACATAGGTACAATTATTTACTCTTGTAACCATGTAGTTACTAAAACGTATTCTGCCTCAAGAAAATCAGGCTTAAAATAGAACTTTCTCATTTATTAATTCATGCTTTAATGATACACTGCCATGCAGATATGGCAATAAATATAATTAAAAGTCTTGGGCTGAAATATCCTTGAATATCTATATGGCAGTTACAATTCATAGAAAGTCTCTTATTTGAGACTAAACACGAATCTTACTTTAAAAATAGTTGCTCCTAATGAGACATCTTTCTTTGTAATTATATTTTCCCAGAAAAATGAGTTTTCTTTAATAACAAATGAGTTTCCTTTTCAACAGTAGTACGTAAGTGATTAAAAAAAAATAACATCTTCTGTAGCAGGTGTCTCCAACCCCTAAGCTCTGGCCCACTATCAGGCTGTGGCCCATTCAGAACCAGGCCATGCAAGTGACAGGTGAAAATACACGTGCAGTTCCACTTACATGAGGTGGGTGCTCGCACAGCTCCATTTATGTGAGCTCACATGCATGCTTGCCACTCACACAGAACCATCTCCTCTTTCCCTCCCCCCCTGCTGGTCCACCAAGATGGAAAGGTTGGAGACCACTGCTCTGTAGCATTTGAGGATGAAGAGAAATTAAGAAGAATTATATCCATTTGTTTGAACTTTGAAGAAGTAGGATATATGGTATGGTATGGAATGGTATGGTGTGGTATGGCGCAGGGTGTAGTGTAGAGTAGAACAGAACAGAACAGAATACAATAGAATAGAATACTTTGTGTGGCCACCTATGATTAGACACATAAGAAATTTGTCTCTGATACAGAAGCTCTCAGAGTACATGCAAAGCAACAGAGTAATAATAATATCAATACTAGAGAGTAGTAAAGAAGATGATAATAACGCTACAGCATGGGTTCATTGACATTAGATTCATAGACATTAGACCATACCGTGAGAATTAGGTGTTCAGCACAGTGATGGCACAAGGGAAGAAACTGTTCCTATGTCTAGTTGTTTTGGCATTCAATGCCCTTTAGTGGCCTCCTGAGGGAAGGAATTGAAACAGTTTATGTCCAGGATGTGAGGTCTCTGAAGATATTTTCTCAGCCCTTTTTCTGACCCATGCAATATAGAGGACTTCTATGGAAGGCAGGTTGATTGCAATTGTTCTTTCTGCAATTCTAACTATCCATTGGAATCTGTACGTGTCTGTTTGGTTGCTGTACCAAACCGGAGAGTTATAGAAGTACAAATGTCAGACTGATTAATTACTCTGTAAAATTGTGTCAACAGCTCCTGGGGCAGTTTGAAATTCCTGAGTTGACGCAGGAAGAACATTCTTTGTTGTGTCTTTTTAACAGTGGTCCTAATGTTGGGTGTCCATTTCAAATTCTGGAAGATTATAGAACCCCCAAACTTGAAGGACTCTACTGATGATACTGTGATATCAAATATAGTAAGAGATGGTAGGATAGAAAAAGAATTGATGTTTTTGAACTTTGACGTTGAAGATGACTCTTGAAAATTCTACTGACAATCAAAAAACATACAGTCTTTTTTTTTGGGGGGGGGGGAATCAAAGCACTAATGATCAGGCTGAAATTATACACATTATATAAGAGCCAGCTGTAGAGACTAATGAGAATGGCCTTAAGGAAATATACAAGAAGCATTATGTAATGAAAGGGGGCTAAATATTTTTTTATGGCTTGAGAAATGAGATAATATTCACAGGTTACTCAGGCAGGCACCTCTTTGGTTTTTTGAATTTTAAGAAGAAGAAGGCAATACAGCACAATCAGACTTGTAAGATTCTGTTATTATAGCCAAAAGATTGTTGTAAGTGAAGTTTGTCTACCTTCTGGGGCTGACACCAGATCCCTTGAGAAGTCCATACTCTGGGAAAGGTGGAAGAAAAGAGAACAATCTGCCACAATTGTGATGGACACGTACACCGTTGGAAATTGCAAAGGGAGAAGCTGGGGACAGACCATTATGGAAAAGGTCTATCCAAAAAGTGTTGTTGGATTGATGGCAGATAATCAAATAATAATCAAATATCTGCAGACATATACCCATCATGTCTGCAATTTTTTTTTAAAAAAAACCTCAACATAAAATATAGTGTTCTGTCTTCATTTTGCTGTTGAAATTGGAATAAATCATGGCAACCAAAAACTCTACCTGGATTTCAAGTCTCTGATTTCCTAGCATACTGGGAGAATACAGTCCTCAAGATAGGAACACTCATTCAGTGAACATTCAAAATTATAATGGCACTGAACAAGATGGACATACAACTAGCTTGAAAAGTTACATGTCATGGTTCCGAAAGGAAGCAGCTTTTCAAAGAATTTTGAGGCTTATTCCTCTAAAAGAATCTTTTATTATTCTGCATAGCTTCGGCACTAACAAAGTTAAGCCAAAAACTGAATCCTCCCTCCCCCAAACACCCGTAACAAAGCATAACTCACTCCTTCACTTTACAGTCATCAATCACATTCTCCAATTAATGTGAAGTGTGAAGTGCCCCTCCCGTTGCAGCTGAGCTGACCTTGGCCACACTGTGCTCAGACATTGTTATGATTAACTAGCATATTTTCCCATCCACTAGACTATTACTGTCTGCTTTAACTCTAGAAGTGCTATACAGGCTAAATAAAACAGGTTTGCTTCTTCATATATGGCAAGCAAGAACATCCGATGTTAGCAGTCTTGACATTACAGATGTTGCAGCTACCCCACAGTCACGTGATCACTATTTGCAATTTTCCCTGCCAACCTCCTATAAGCAAAGTCAATGGGGAAGCCAGAAGTCACTTTCACTGCTTTTTCTCCCAAAAAGCTCCAAAAATCCCAGGGATCTCCTACTCCAAAACAACACCCCCCCCCTCTGTACTGTGCACCTGCATGCAGCACCCCTTCATCCATCTGCACTCATGTACTTTGCACAACCCCTCTGGCCTGCCGGCATTCCCCAGCACCAGCCTGAAACTCCTGTAATATAAATAATAAAATTATTTATATCTCTAATTTAGTTTCAAAAAATTCTAATTCAAGGATAGATCTCCCCAAAACACAAAAAAATTCTATTGTTACATATTAAGTACAGATTTATTACATAATTTTATGTTATAATTCTTTTGGCCATCTCTCAAGTCAGATTTCACATTATATGCTCCTGTAAATCTCAGCTCTTCAGACACTTAACCTTTATTCAAAACTTGGTTTACTTGGCAGGCATTTCATAGAAACAAAAACAGACTTGCTATTGTAAAAAAGCTAGAACATTTTGGGTTTACATATATACACTGACTGAGAGGATTTTAAAGATTAATATACAATGAGACTAGAGGTTTCGGGATGGAAAAAAGTCATGGAACTTGTTTTTGTGTATAACTGCAGCAAAATTATACACAATGATGGAAAGATGGGCTTTACTCATGATGGAGGAATGTTTGGTGAAGAGATGGGACTTACTAAATTGGCCATATTCACTTCTTTGATCAGAGAAAAGACAGAATCTTTATCAGGGGTCCTTTGTGCTCTCTGAGCTTGGTTGTTTTCTTGCAGATGTTTCATTACCCAAACTTCTCCTTTATTAATATCTACATTAATTACTGACTGGTAACCCCTTATGGTAAAAAAAAGTATAGTTCATGGTTTTGATGATTAAACAGGACAGACAGAAAAAGAGAGTCATGTTATAACCACAGAGTAAGAAGTGAATTTGTGCTTACAACTGCTATAAAAAAGATCAGAAGTCACATCTTTGTACCTTTTCTATTTTTCTTTTATTTTTTTCTTTCCTGCACATTTAGCTTTCTCTTTAATTTCTTTCTTTTTTATTTTATATTAATTGGTATTACTTTTATTTAAAAATAGGAAGAAAAAAAGTATATATAAACAAGAAAAAAACCCATTTCCATCACAAATTATAAAAGGGAAGCAGCACAGGTTTTTGCTAGGCATGAAAAAAAATATATAATTGCATGTATAGATATACAAGCTTCTTGTATCTCATGATAACTCACAAAATAAAGCTCAGGCAAGAATTGTAATTGATTAATAGCCAAGAGCAAAACAATGTACTACTATGGTTAGCCATATATTTTACATGTGGGTAGAAATAGTTCTCCTGCTCATCTAGAGATGTTTACAGGTACTTGAATAAAAATCTGGATATGTATAACATAAAAATTACTACAATTCATCTACACCAAAAGAAAAGGTTAAAAACATTACACACATACACAATGATGTTTGCTTTCTGTTATTCTAAAATATGCTGTTTCCCAAGTAGCCAATTTTTCATAAGCCCAATTACTTGCAATCTTTTTATCCCACTATCAAGAATATCATTTGTTTCTTTATTGTAGTAGATAAAACATCCTTTCATTGTTTCAGATCACAAGCTGTGCAGATACTACCCACTGTTCTTGCCTCCAGCACTTCACATTATTGGTGTATTATTTCATGCATGCCCTACTCTTTTATCAATTGCTTTTGAAGTAATGTTAATAGACTAGAAAATTGAGACATTTATGAAGTATAGGCAGTGTTTATGAAAAAATCCATAAAATATGACACAGGCAAGACAAGATAAAAGCAGCATTTTAATAGATTATGGCAAAGGGATTCTGTCACAAGTTGACAACTGACTCCTGTGAGATTGCTAATTTTTATGGGATTAATTTTGTGGTATTAAGAAAGAAGCTAAATGTCCTAATTAACCTGTAAATAGCGTACACATCAAATTAAACCTTGTGGCCTGTTGTTAGTTTTTGGGCATCAGCACCTTAGGCAGAATTATTGCAAAAGTATATAAAATAGTATTGGAGGTAAGCATTCTGCATGGAGTTAACTAAAAATCTCATTCAAATTATACTTTAAATACATTCATACTAGTATGTAAGTGGTAAAAATTTGCAAAATGCAGTTACATGTTCTGCTTATGTATGCAGTAATTCCCAATTAATGTGAATGGGCCCTTAAATGACCCACTGGCCAACAGTACAGAGGAATTAAATGAAAATTCCATAATTAGGCTGCATTCCACCACCATGCCCTGAAACCCCTATACCTATCACCAACATTTGAAAGAGCACTTTTCCACATTCAGGTTTAGCTATGGTCTGGTAAATTATGAAGAATGAACCACAGAATCTATTTCTAGCAGCTGAGACAGAAACGTGGTTTCAAATCAAATTGTTGGTGGGGATTGCTTGTTTCATTCCAGCAAAGTACTAAATGAATTTAGTGTCCAGTTTCATCCTTATGTAGCAGAATTTTAGCAACTGTTTAGCATTCACTCACCTATCTGCACATTTGTATAAAAAAAGCACAAATGCCAAACCAAATTTGATTTTCACCATAACCAGGACCAGTTTTTAAGATAAATTTTTATCCTGAATAAATAACTTCAACTTATTATTTACAGGAGAAAAACTACATATGAAAAAGAGATTAATTTCACTGCCTCAAACTCTAGAGGAGGAATAACAGACATGTTCTGCTGAGAGGCTAAAGTTTATTGAACACAAATTTCTATTAAATGTATAATAATATTTTTTTCAGAAATATTCTTCCTAAACTTCATACCAAAAGTTTTTAGATGTTGATCTAGATTATAATTATAACCCTGGCTATATTTTAAACTGTCAATATATTACAGACATGTTTGAGTTATATGGACAGATATAAGGAGATACATATTGTCTATGGATAGAAAGATATGTGGAAGCAAATTATTCTCAACAAGTATATATATGGAACATTCATTCTAAAAAAATCCCAATTTCTCTTGTCTTACACAATGTGTTGTATGATATTCAATAAAACTCTGGGATGAGTGCACCTGTGGTTTGAAAAGACAACATCTTTCATTCTATATGAATTAATTCACATACTGTTTCCTTTGCGAGTCAGAAAGCAATATTTTGTACATTTTAAATTGTAGCATTTATGAATTCTCTCTGCTATTTTAGTGTCAGAATTCAATTTTGGTGTAAGAATAATATTGAAGTACAATGCCTGCTAAAGAAAGGTATTTTCTGCTTGGTTGCCTTTAAAAACTGTCCTTGCTCCATATACAATTTGAAGTCAACTTCATTGTACTCCAGCCAAAACATCTACTCTTTTTTAAAAATCATTTCTGACAATATCCCAAAAAGAAAACGGGAAAAAAACCAAGACAGCAAAATTAGAAAGGAATTTACTGGGAGTTCAAAATACATGAAACTTTACTGACAATGTTCACAGTATTTCTGACAAGCTACTTAATCTTAAACTGGCAAATATTCATATTAGTTATTCTGGTATAGCAAATAGCTTTGGGGGGGGGTGAAATAGCTAACAAATAATACCATCTTCCACACAATCTTTCTCTCTCTCTCTCTCTTTCTGACTACTTATCTGTTCCCATTTAATATAATGAATATCTGATAATGATAATTATTTTATTAATGTCTTAGACTAGAATATAACCTAAGATACACATTATTTACTTTATAAGTGGCCTACAGAAATGCCATAAAGTCTTCAATGTTGTAAAAACAGCACATAAAAATTATAAATTTTAAAATAAAAAATAGAATTTAAAAGAAGCAAGAAAAATTGGGAGAACGATCCCAAATGCATCCCTATGAAAAAAGCCATTATCTAGCTGCTCCGAATGTTGCGAACTAGCCCAATCAAAGACCTCTCCCATTTCCTCCCAAGTCAAATGATTCAGAGTATATACATACATATACATACACACACACACACCCTTTCTATACTTAGCCTAAGTTGATGTGAATCCCAATTTAGCCCTACTATGGGAATAATTTCTAACAATGCAATTTAAAAAAAAATAGAAAACTTCTTTGCACAGAGATTATTACATGCACAAAATAGGCATTACATTTCATAACTTACTCCATATTACGATATCTTTTTCTTGCTTTCCCAATTTCTTTATAAACTTAAGCATTTATGTATTTTCTTTTGTTGAATATTACATTATCAAATTCCTCCTTCCATCTTGCTCTACTTTAAGCTATTAGGTTGTCTTCAAAAAAAAAAAAAAATTAACACAAGAGAGCCAATATTAACTGATGTTTAAAATGGATGGCCTAATATTACAATATGCAGATTCAAGGAACTTCTTTAATGGGAAAATATCTCACAGATGAAGATGCCTTACCTGTATGCACTGACTATAAGGACCAATATTGGCAGGAGCCCAATGAGAAATACTCTGTACATGCATCGCCTGCTTCTGGGAACCAGGTGCACCAGAGATCATCTTATCATCCTTTTGGGTAAGGCAGTCCATCTGAAATAGCAGGTTTTCCTTCAATGGAGCTTCAACACAAACCCTGAAATAACAAAAAAAAAATATAAAAACGTACTGGCAGCATTTGAATGACATTAAACTGTCTCTGAGTTCTGGTTGCAGTACTCTTAATATTCCTTAGATTTATACCAGCAGGGCAGAGATGGGCGATGAGAACGAGCAAGAATTCTTGAAATCCCAGTCAAGAATGTCACTTGTTCCTTGCTACTTTCCCTAGTTTCTATTCAGAGTAATCTCCACTGTCATTGAGAAAAAAAATAGGCAAATGGAGAACTTTGTATCCTTTCTTTGTTTTTGGTACTATTAATAGCTTAGGAGAAAACAAATTAATAGGCAGGGACAATAAGAAGCAAAGCTAGGAGACAGTTGCAGATCACAGACAGGGATGGTAGCCTTAAAAGTTATCAAATGTTGCCCAGCCCTGACCCTGACTGATATCAACCATTAACTTCATTTCACACTCAAGTACTTTTGTGCAGCAAAATTCACAAAAAAATTAAATGTAGATTTATTCCTTCCATTTGTTGAGGCAAGTGATGATCATAATATCTGCTAATTTCTTTGTCCACTACAGCCCTCAGCCTTCCCTGATATTCCTGAGAGTCCTCTAATTCTCTAGAGCAGCTTTTCATGGAGCCATCGAAACAATATGGAATTTGGCAAAATCTGCCTATAAAATAAACAATTAGGAATATTAGCCCATGTAATTCTGGACCTTATTTACTGATTATGAATCTAGTGTTTCCCATGATTATTTTCAGAATCCTTTTCATTGTACAGTGCTTTTTTATAGGTCTTTATTTCATAGCTAGAAAATGTCTTGCTAAATAAGCTCCACCAACTGAATGTTTTTTCCTCGTTTCCTTTATAATATAGGAAAACAGAAAAAGAAGGACGAGGGGTGACATGACAACAGTGTTCCAATATTTGAGGGGCTGCACAAAGAAGAGAGGGTCAATCTATTCTCCAAAGCATCTGAAAGCAAGACAAGAAGCAATGGATGGAAACTAATCAAGGAGAGAAGCAACCTAGAACTAAGGAGAAATTTCCTGACAGTGAGAACAATTAATCCTTAGAATCACTTGCCTCCAGAAGTTGTGGGTGCTCCAACACTGAAGGTTTTAAAGAAGAGACTGGACAACAATTTGTCTGAAATGGTATAGGGTCTTCTAATCCAACCCCCCCCTGAGCAGGGGGTTGGACTACAAGACCTCTGATATCCCTTCCAATTCTACTATTCTGTTATTATTAGTAGTAGTATTTTAGAAATGCCAGAATGAGGATCCATACAAAGACTTTCTCAACTGTTTTTTCACAATACAAGGTCTAGCAGGTTATACTAAAATGTATACTTTATATAGGTTCAAGTTCTATAAATAGAGGTGTAAGACTTAAATTCATATTTTTTTCTGGCTTCTTCTCAATCAATTGTACATTAGGATAACACATAGATTTTGTGTAAATTATGGGGCATGGTATTAATAAGAAACACTGGCTATTTATCTCAAAGAAATCTACAATGCAATGAGTTTTCACAAAGATCCAATTACTAGAAAAGCTATTACTAAGTAAAGAGAAATATATCTTACTAAATGGAATAAGTAATAAAGCCCTCATCTGGAAAAAAATATTCCAAAGAGATTTCTTCTTAAAAAAGATTTTATGTAGCATTAAAAATATTTTAATTGTACAGTTCTTATTTCATTAGCTTTATATATTAAAATGCTTATTAAGAAAGCAGGAATGAAATATATTTAAAGACAATTTTAAATTAAGAGGAATAGGAACACTGCTGTGCTGAATTCCCTGTTAAAGTTCAAGATGGCATGTTCAGTAGAACAGTATGCCTAAAAATATTTTTTAAACCATATAAAATCTATATTGGTTATGAGAGAAAAAACACTCATAAGGAGATAGCACTATTTTCAGCTTTATAAAATAGGGTGCAACATTTGAATTTATGAGCTCTTAGGTCACAAGATAAAAAGAAGAGAAAGAAGAAAAAGTAGAGAGGAAAAATTAGGCTAGGATTTAAATTATAGATCTTGGTAGGAATGAAAAATATAAACTAAAGTCAGCTCATACTGGCCACAAATTACTCCTACATCCTAAGATTGTTAGTTACTACAGACACAGCTTAAAATACTAAGAACTCTTCCCTACCCCACCCCATACCCTAATTTTTAAGCATCTTTCCTGATGAAAGCTTCTGGGATCTTCAAGTATCGAACATCAATTTGTAAATCCAGAATTAGCCTAATAAAAGTATTGTGTTAAAACTGCTCCAGAAAAAGTAGAAAGAACTTTATTCTAAGGAATATACCCATATGATTGTAGTGATTTTAATTAATTCAGTTGCTGTATTAATGGCATTAATTTTCAATTTGTTTTCTATTCTATTTTTTAAGTTGAAAACTGTCTTGTGTGTTTGCATAAACAAAATTATGAGGTATAACTCCATAAAGGAAAAAATAAATTTTAAAAGAACACTGTACAGGGTACTAGTTGTTCAGCAAAAGTAAAAGGTCTGTAAAAGCTATCTCTTAATAACACTCATAAAAAATTGCAGGAGAAGAGCCTTTCTCATACAATGTTTTTCATTTTCAATTTTTCCCTATTCACAGAAAGTGATATAACATTAAAGAAGCTGTATGTTGAAAAGAAAGCACCTCACTTCACATTCCTTCTTTAAGAGAACACATTTCTGTAGCATCCTTGTTTGTTTACTAAAGATCAAGAAGGATACACATGAATGAGTTTGTTCAATTTGTTAATGAAATGTTCCTACTATACTGGAATTATCTGATAATGGCAGGTTATAAGTATAGTCGATTAAAAAAGGAAACCGTTCAATTTTAACAAAATCAGTCAGGCACAAGAAGAGTATTTATTTATTTAAATTTATATGCCATCTCACCTCATAGTTCAAGTACTTTTGGAGATAGCAATCTTGGCAGAGAACAATATGGTTTCCAAGTTGACCCCTCTCATTCACACACAGCTGTCCCAGTGATAATGTCATTATTTAGAACTATAATCTTTTACTGAGTATTAGCTCTCTACGTTGCTCTTAATTTTCACTCTGCACATCGTATCTTCTCTCCTGTAATTGAACATGCCTATTTTATTAATTTAGCAAAATCTGTGCCTGATTCTTATCATGTCAGTCTCTTCTAAGCTGCTTTACTCTTAACCCTGCTTATACAAAGGACAAAAAAATAATGGAGCTTTTGCCAAATTAGAATGGAAAAGAAGCAGGAACACAATAATACAGTATTGAAGGCTAACTCTGCCCGCAGCCTGGAGTTCGATCCTGACAAAGTTTGACGTCGACTCAGACTTCCTTACTTCCAAGGTCAATAAAATGAGGACTCAGATTGTTGGGGGCAATATGCTGACATTGTAAATTGTCCAGAGAGTGCTATAAAACACTGTGAGGTAGTATATAAGTCTAAGTACTATTGTTATAATTCATAGGGAGATGATAGATCATTTTGCCCAAACATTTTAGAAAAAGTTACTGTTAGATCGCACATGTTAGATAACCAACTGATAATTATTTCAGAATTATACTTCTATAAAACAGGTTTGGGGAACATAATTCACTGTTGAAGAGCATGGACTCGTTATTAAGCAAGGTACTGCATTAAAAGACATATATGATGAATCTAGGATAACAGAATACAAAATAGATTCAGTATAAAAAAAGTGTTTTTTTAATCAGAGATTCAGATGCATTCATTCTAATGCAGCTGCTACAATAGAGAATAAAAGATCATGCCTTTGAAGAGAGACATACAAAGAGGTGAAAGGAAGCCCAATCGAAACACAGAGAAACTAAGTCTGAAGAAAAGTCATAAATAAAGTATTAGTAGCAATGAAGTATATTCCAGTGTACCATAAATATAAGACAGCAGTAGTATGAACCTACCTCGCTGGAGGACACAAATCAAATGCTGTCATATAGACTGAATTTATCACAGCAAAATCAGCCATACTCTTCATATACAGATGGACCAAAATAATATCTGTCAATGCCAATCCTTTTAAATTCATATGAGCTGCATGTGGAAAAATAATGCATCTGTTAAAGACAGGAAATATTTGATTTGTACTAAAGGATATATATATATTGCAAAGAACTCCCCTTGAACCAAAGCATAACTGAAGCTGAAGAACTTAGACAAATAGAAACTATTCTGACGAGTACAATTTCTTATATAGCATATGGGCAGACACGTTGAGTTTATTTCCTAAACCAACTTGATTTTGTTTGATCTTGTACAGTAAATTAGTAAAAATGAAGACATGTTAAATTCCAGTACAGCTGCCTCAAAGCAGATGAAGCTATTATAGTTTTAATCAAATCTACTTCCTAATGAAATATACAATCTACTAAGCATTTACTAGGAAATCATCAAGTTATTACATAATTTTAATATTTGATTTTGTATCATTATATATATAGAACAGAGCAGAGCAGAGCAGAGCAGAACAGAATAATAACTTTATTGTCACTTTGATGTACATTAATCGGCATACATTAAAATGAAATTTCATTGCATATAGCTCTCAGGGTTACCACTTCCAATATACACTACATAAATACAACAAAATATACATACATACATACATACATACATACATACATACATACACATAGTGGGGCAAAAAAGTATTTAGTCAGCCACCAAGTTCTCCCACTTAAAAAGATGAGAGAGACCTGTAATTGTCATCATAGGTAGACCTCAACTATGAGAGACAAAATGAGAAAACAAATCCAGACAATCACATTGTCTGATTTGGAAAGAATTTATTTGCAAATTATGGTGGAAAATAAGTATTTGGTCACCTACAAACAAGCAAGATTTCTGGCTCTCACAGACCTGTAACTTCTTCTTTAAGAGACTCCTCTGTCCTCCACTCATTACCTGTATTAATGGCACCTGTTTGAACTTGTTATCAGTATAAAATACACCTGTCCACAACCTCAAACACTTACACTCCAAACTCCACTATAGTAAAGACCAAAGAGCTGTCGAAGGACACCAGAAACAAAATTGTAGACCTGCACCAGGCTGAGAAGACTGAATCTGCAATAGGCAAGCAGCTTGGTGTAAAGAAATCAACTGTGAGAGCAATAATTAGAAAATGGAAGACATACACGACCACTGATAATCTCCCTCGATCTGGGGCTCCACGCAAGATCTCACACCATTGGGTCAACATGATCACAAGAACGGTGAGCAAAAATCCCAGAACCACACGGTGAATGACCTGCAGAGATCTGGAACCAACGTAACAAAGGCAACCATCAGTAACACACTACGCCGCCAGGGACTCAGATCCTGCAGTGCCAGATGTGTCCCCCTGCTTAAGCCAGTACATGTCTGGGCCCGTCTGAAGTTTGCTAGAGAGCATTTGGATGATCCAGAAGAGGATTGGAAGAATGTCCTATGGTCAGATGAAACCAAAGTAGAACTGTTTGGTAGAAACACAACTTGTCGTGTTTGAAGGAGAGAGAATGCTGAGTTGCATCCAAAGAACACCATATCTACTGTGAAGCATGGGGGTGGCAACATCATGCTTTGGGGCTGTTTCTCTGCAAAGGGACCAGGATAACTGATCCGTGAACAGGAAAGAATGAATGGGGCCATGTATCGTGAGATTTTTAGTGCAAACCTCCTTCCATCAGCAAGGGCATTGAAGATGAAACATGGCTGGGTCTTTCAGCATGACAATGATCCCAAACACACTGCCTGGGCAACGAAGGAGTGGCTTTGTAATAAGAATTTCAAGGTCCTGGAGTGCCTAGCCAGTCTCAGATCTCAACTCCATAGAAAACCTTTGAAGGGAGTTGAAATTCCGTGTTGCCCAGTGACAGCCCCAAAACATCACTGCTCTAGAGGAGATCTGCATGGAGGATTGGGCCAACATACCAGCAACAGTGTGTGCCAACCTTGTGAAGACTTACAGAAAACGTTTGACCTCTGTCATTGCCAACAAAGGATATATAACAAAGTATTGAGATGAACTTTTGATATTGACCAAATACTTATTTTCCACCATAATTTGCAAATAAATTCTTTCCAAATCAGACAATGTGATTGTCTGGATTTGTTTTCTCATTTTGTCTCTCATAGTTGAGGTCTACCTATGATGACAATTACAGGCCTCTCTCATCTTTTTAAGTGGGAGAACTTGCACAATTGGTGGCTGACTAAATACTTTTTTTCCCCACTGTACATACATACATAATTATGCATATACCCACATATATTATATGATACAGAGAAACAGCATAGTCTGGTGAGAAAAACGAATCTTGCGAATTTACGAGGCAGATGGTATAGGGAACAAAGCTATTACAGAATTGGGTAATCCTGCTAGAAATACTTTGAAACCTCCTCCAAGAGGGGAGCAACAGAAACAGACCATAAAGTTAGTATGTGGGGTCTCTAACAATGCTTTGCGCTCTAAGCACATAGCAATTAAAAGCAGCATCCTGAATCATGGGAAGCAAGCTTCCCATGATCTTCTCGGTTGTCCTTACCACTCTCTGTATGGACTTTCTATCTGAGGCACTGCTGCCACCAAACCAGACAATGATGCAGTTTGTTAAAATGCTCTCAATTGTGCCTCTGTAAAAAGTGGCCAGAAGGAGAAAGATGTGTTATCTTCATCTGACGCAGGAAATGCAGACATTTGTTTGCATGCTTCACTAAGGATGACATATGGAGAGACCAATTCAGATTGTTAGTTATCTGCACCCCCAGATACTTAATACTGTTGACAATCTCTACAACTGCATCCTTGATACTGAGTGGAATATGACTGTGTCACCTCTTTCTAAAATCTACAATGATCTCCTTTGTTTTATCAACATTTAGAACCAGGTTACTTTTATTGCACCATTCCACCAGAGCCTTCACCTCTTCCCTAAAAGCATCTTCATTGTCATTCCAGATAAGACCCACCACCGCTGTGTCGTCTGCCTACTTCACAATATGAAAGATGATACTGGCAGATTTGGCATAGCAGTCGTGGGTCATCAAGGTGAACAGTAGCAGACTCAGCCCTGTGGGGAACCCGTACTCAAGCAGATGGAGTTGGAAACTTTCTTTCCAACTTGCACAAACTGAGGCCTATCAATAAGGAAATCAAGTATCTAATTACATAAAGGAGTATTAAAACCTAATAGCCCCAGTTTGTTTACCAGATGCTGAGGAACGGTTGTGTTGAACGTTGAACTAAAGTCAATAAACAGTATTCACACATGAGTATTCTTCCTTTCCAGGTGTGCCAAGCTAAGATGAAGCACACAGGAAAGTGCACCTTTTACAGAGCTGTTCTTCCGATAAGCAAACTATAATGAGTCAAATGTAGGGGGAAAGGCATGAAACCATATAGTCCTTTATATATCTTAAAATTACTTGTGACTGAAGGTCAACAACGAGGGACACATTTTGCCAGATGGCAACATTTCTTTCTCTCCTGCTTAAAACTTTATATCTTGTGAAATATTTTGCCAATATTTTGCTAAGATTTATTTATTTATTTAAAAATTATTCAACAATTATCTTTTGAACAGTTACCTTTTAAATTAAACTTCCCACAAAAATCTGGGGATGTGGCTATAATAATATTGTGTTGGATGAGATCCCATCACTCTTGACGGAAGTATTCCATTCCTGTCACTCATGAAGGAAGTATTCCTATAATCTTCCATTGAGAGAGGTCTTACTGGTTGACTACTCTTTAAACATCAACCTTTCTAAAACCTTTTCCAGAAGACTGAAGTATCTTCCACAAAATGTGGCAGGTTTTGAGGGGACTTCTGAAAAGAGAGAAGTAACAGAAACCATTCTCCTCCTTTTAATGTAGATTTTCATCAGACTGAAAGCTCTTCAATTTGAAGGCATTTCTTTAAAGATTAATAAAGGATTAAGGTCTATTATTTCTCAGTCAGGAACTTGAATATTCAAGAGCCATATGTTCATCATAAAAACTGCCCAGAAAATATGACTATTTCACCTGGCTCATGACAGAATTAGAGAGAAAATTGCTTGTGTCTGCCTACTTGATGGATTACTTTTTTGAATGTTGGAAGAACTTTATGAATAAATCTGCTTTAAAAAGTAGAGGGCAGCTCAGCAAGGAACAAGTTACAAACTAAATGTTGTAGCCTTAATGTAGAAAGACAGAACTACAATGCATGTCTTGCAGTTCACAACCAATTTCCACTTTAGGCCATTAAAACAATTAATCTTGCGATAAGGTTTTTGTTAACTCCATTCTTATGCCACAGTATGTAATAAAACAGGAAAAAGTCAGTCAGAAAATCTGACTTTTGTAAGGAAAGGTTTTAACACATACCTGAAGAGTTTCAACTAAGTTTAGTAAAGAAACCTGGGGTAATACTTTTAGATTGTTAGCACCATAACTCATCTCTTTTTGAGAAGGCAAAATAAATATACACATGAAATGCAAGTATTCCCTGGATCAAAATGTATCAGCGCACCAGAAATGGGAAAGAATAGTTTAGATGTAAATCATCTGCTAAAGCCACCAGGCTTCTTAGCCTCCAGCCAGATACAACTACTATTTTGGTTTAATTCTAATAAAAAAAAATCAGGCAATGATGTATATTATTTGGACTAGCTAGGGTCATGAAAATATTACAAAAATCAAGTAAGTGTTTTAGAGCTCCAGTCTTTCAATTTACATATTATGCCCAAAAGATTTATGCATAACATTGCTCCTTTAGCTACAAGCCTGATTACAACCTCTGTGCTGATTTCTAGCTGTTAGGAACTAGCTTAAGGGCCCTTTAGGAAACCTGCTGCCTTTTTATCTTGCAAAATTGTTCATGCTTCCTTATCATTCTGTATTCAGTCATGAATTCAGATGCAGAAGCCAAATGTTCAGATTTTATGAGCCAATACATCAAAAGTATATATGAACAAGAATACTAGCCTGCCCATTGCAGCAGCTGAGAACAATTTCCATTTTTATGAATGAAAAAGATGCCTGCATAAATATTTATTTATTTAAAAGTGCAAAAAAATATGGAGGGATTCAGAAGAAAAGAGAAGCATTTTGTTTTATATCTCAATTTCTTGTAAGGGTTTGATAGTAAGAAATCCAGCAACCACAATTCCCAAGACATCAATTCTTTGCTTGCGTTAAGTACATAAATGAGATTTAGAGCTACTGATCTAATCCTAGGTGCCAAAATCAACCACAGCAACAGCTTTTTAGAGAACTTAATTTAAAATTATGATAAAGTCAGTTTAGCTAACAGAAAGCAGACACAATGGGGAATGCACACACAAAAAGATAAAAGGAATGAAAACAAACTCAGCTGCCTTGTATAACCAGATCAAGGGAGAACATAAAAGGAATCCAGTCTAATCACAAAGGTAAAAATGGATGGATTTAGACTGCAAATTTCTGTGATCAAATGTAGCAATTCTTGTACAGTAATCTTCCAAGCAATAACGCTATGATGGCAATCTAATAATCCTCTATCAGTTGGTCTTGGCACTTAGTAGAGCATTCAAAATGAAGGTCACCTATTCTTATTTATTTGTCAAATGTACATGGCCGCCCATCTCACATAAAAATGACTCTTGGTGATGTACAAGAGTAGAAAACAATATATAAAACATTATTATTACTATTATATTAACATTAATATTAGCTCATTAACAATGGAACCACCTCAATATCTCATCAGTCTTCTGGAGTCCTTCTAGAACAGGCATGTCAAACTTGCGACATCACGTGATGTCGCGCAGCGTATCAGGACTTTTTCCCCATTGCCGGCAATGGGATGGGCACGGTTTCAGCGTGACGCATCCGGCCTGTGGGCTGGCAGTTTGACATGCCTGTTCTAGAAAATCAACAGGCAGGGATGGAACGAGTCTCACTTCATGAGTTGGGAAGGATATTCCATAAAGTGAACATATATAATCTACTTCATCCAAAGCTGCCACACAAACATCTTCTCAACCACCTTTGCCTCAAAAGATAGGTTAGATACCGAACAAACGTTTTCCAGTATACTGTGGTCATGATGGCTTGAGGAGGAGATGCTCCAAGGCCTCCTTAAAACATAAAGGAATAATCCCCTAACTCAAAGAAGAATTCATTACTGTTGGAATCCACTCAAACAACACCAGGCAGGCCCAACTCCCTTAGGCCCAATAGGTTCAAACTGTTCCCATATAATTGGGAAAGTTCCTCCCCAGGCACCCCCTTACCTGCAACAAGGCCAGCAACCAATTGTGAGTGAATTTGAATGACTTTTTCTGGCAAAAAAATTGTTCCTACTATTGTTGTACAAGCTCCCTCCTACTTAAAAAGGTGCATCTCAACTGAAACAAGATGCCTATTAACAGATGCAGTAAGGTTGGATAAATATTGGTGTTTCATCTACTGTACCTTATTTCATAGCATCTGTAACCTATTTTTGGTTAAGTTCACTCCCTGTAAAAAGCTAGTGTCACTCTACATAGCTCTTCTCTCATTTAGCTCCCTTAATTCTTTTGTGAACCATGGGGAGTGATGGGATCCACAAAAGGAAAGAAGTCCCATAGATTTACCTAGTTTCTGGACCTAGTCAGTAATACATGCCTTGGTAATACATGCCAGGTCATGTTAATCTCATCAATGATTAAATTGCAGATGAGGGATGTTTAAAACAAGAAATGGGATGGCTAAGAACTGACCATGAAGCTAACTACCCATGTTGGCTGTCTAAATTCTCAGAAGAAACAAAATGCTTTCTACTGGCTGGAGAGCAACAAGAGGAAAGGGAATTGCCTGGTGATATTTCAGCTCAGAGCAAATCACAACATTTATTCTTCAGAGCATTTTAGCCTTCTTTACTTCATGCAAACTAAAAATGCTTTTAAGATTTCACTAAACACATTTAATTGATTAAATGCACGAATTACTAATTATTAAGCCCTAATTAAAATGTATCTCTTCTGCAGTTTATACTACACTTTAAAATGCCCAAGAAAAGCACCTTGGAGTGAGGAAAAGACGTTGTTTGCCAATTCTTGTATGCTTTTTCCTTCCAATGGATCAATGTATGTGCTGATGCCTGTTATCCACTGGTAACCCTTCAGAGACTTTCCAGAAAATTCAAGAGCTTTACCTATAAAATATTGAAAAATAAGGACATAATGAGAGAGCCGATTTGGTGTAATGATTAAGGCACCAAATTAGAAACCAGAAGACTGTGAATTTTAGTCCTGCCTTAGGCACAAAGCCAGCTGGGTGACCTTGGGCTACTCACAATCTCGGAGCCTAAGGAGCAGGTTATGATATATAACTTTCCTTCCTGAGCAGGGAGTTAGACTAGAAGACCTCCAAGGTCCCTTCCAACTATTATTATTATTTCCAAAACTTTGTCAAAAAAACTGCAAAGACATATCCATATATATATATACACATACAAGTTTATTGCAAAGATTCTGATTATTTTCTTTTTCTTGTTCAAATCAAAAATAGTGTACAAATAATAAATATTGGATCTAGGGTTTTATTCAATGAGTACTCAATGAGTATCCCCAAATGCTCTCAATATTCTCTCATGAAAAATAAAACACAGAGTGAAGCCCATTTCTATGTCTTTTCTCTCTTCCAGACCCTTAATGCCTTTAAATAGCCCAGAAAACAGTCCAGAAAGATAATACTGCAACGCGCTCTACATGGGGCTACCCTTGAAAAGTATTCGGAGACTATAGTTGGTCCAGAATGCAGCCGCGCGAGTGATAGTGGGTGCTCCTCGATACACCCACGTTATACCTATCCTCCGTGAGCTGCACTGGTTGCCTATTGGTCTCCGGGTCCAATTCAAGGTGTTGGTTATTACCTTTAAAGCCCTATATGGCTCAGGGCCAGGCTATTTGCAAGATCGCCTACTACCTCATAGTTCCCTTCGTCCGGTTAGATCCCACAGGCTGGGCCTCTTTCAGGTCCTGTCGGCCAAGCAGTGCCATTTGGCGGGGCCGTGGAGGAGGGCTTTCTCTGTGATGGCGCCCACGACTTGGAACCAGCTCCCCCCGGAGATTAGGACTGCTCCCACCCTGTTGGTTTTCCGTAAGCTGCTTAAGACCTGGCTTTTCCGGCAGGCCTGGGGTTTATAAAATCTGACCCCTGGATGACTGTTATTGTACTGTTTGTTTTGTCATGTTTTATGGTGTTTTTATTGTTAGCCGCCCAGAGTCCTGCAGGAGTGGGGCAGTTTATAAAATTTAAAAATAAATAAATATCTTTCCCACTGAACTACTAACAGGAGGAACTTTTTTTTCTTCATGATAGAATTTGCTGGATATCACCCACCATTATTTTATAATTTTGCCACTTCTTGAAGTATAGTATTATAATAATTATAGGATATGTATCTCCATGTCCCAATGCAAAAACTTGATGTAATGGCCAAATGAAGCTTTGGACACTGATGGATACATGACATGGGAAGTAATTTTACAGAACAAATGTTCCAGTTATGGATTTGGATTCAGTTATGGCCTAGGCTGAAATGAAAAGGATTCCATTTGTTCAAAGTAGGTCCAGATTGCCTTTTTCATCTGTGGTATTATTCTATTCAGACTGGGGATAACCTAACCCTGAATAACAGATTTTGCGAAGGGAGGAACAAAAACATGAAACAGGAAGAAGGGAATAAGAAAGACTCACTTGAAGATGATTTGATCTCATCCACAGTGCATCACTTCAAACTATGATACATGCTGATCATATTAATGAATGCATGATTAGTATAAAAAAATAGTTCAAGGAAGTGAAAAAATGTTTAAATTAAAACCCATAGATTATGATATGCCAAGAAGAGTTCTCCATAATTCTACTGACTACGTGCTGTCTCTTTTGACCTGGAGGTATGAATGGATGGAAGAAAGGTTTTTCTTATGTGCCAGTTCTTCATTTAAATGAATGGGAATTTTCAGAATGGACAGCATGATTTTTTTTGGAATGTTTGTCACACAGCTACATAAGTATCACCATCCTACAGCTCAAATTTAAGGAGGCATGATCCATATCAATCAGAAGAATAGTAATGGCTGCTGTAGCTTATTAACTCCAATGAGAATATATGTATGCATTTTCTATCCCTATTTCTATTCAATGGTGAGAGTAATGAACACCACCCAACTTCTGGAACATCCTAAGAGTGGGAGACTATAAATCTTGTGGGAATCTTATATTCTAATTAAATCAGGATGCAAGTGACAGTAATAAATATAAAGAAAGATCTACTATAAATCCAATCTAAGGGGTGAACTGTTTCAAATACAAAGTTACTGAGAATATCAACTATTGAATGCTATGTTGATGCTGTTAAAAATAGTAAAATTTTCCTCTCCATGAGATAAATTATACAATCAGAAATAAAAAAAATTGTTACCAAATGTCATAGTGGTTAAGGCAAGCCAAAAACTTACTTTCTTGTGCAAAATTTGGTCTTAAAAACTGCCACGTAATGCAAGGAGTTTCCTTTATCTCATCTGAAGGTAGCCAGGCACTGTCTTCAATTTCTTCTGTGTCACATGAACATTTCCCAGGCAGAAGTTTGCCCCCAAACTGTGCCTAATTAAAAGAAATATTGCAACACGGGTTATCTACAAATTCTAATTCTTGGATAAAAAGCTCGTCAGTGATCAAGAGTAGGTCCCTCCTGTTTTAGCGAGAAAGCAAGAAGTTGTTACTTATTACTGAGAATGTGTTTCCAGCAGAGAGCATACTTTCTTGGAGATCAATGATCTCACAGACATAAAACTGAATTGCAACCTAAGAGAACAGCACTATGTAATGATTTAATTTACTTAGTACAATTAACAGGGAATCGTTATATAGATAAAACAATGCAAATCAGTAGTACACATGGAAACATTCATCATGTTAATGGTAATGGAGACAAGAAAATGCTTTAAATGCAACCTTAAACTTTCAACAATATATATCTATTTAACTTTTAAAAAACAAATAAAAAGATAAATAAGTTTTCAAAGTGAATTCAACAAGTTCCTGCCGCTATCTGCTGCCCTCTTCTGGTGTGGATCAGGTATTTCTTTCTCCATCTTTCTGGTAGAAAAGCAATTATTACTAAAACTATAGTATTTTACTCACAAAAAGCATTTAACATAATCCACAGTATTAGCAAACAAAAGACAGAATGCTGGAAAGCTTCTGGTGAGCTACGTATTGTCTGCCACAGGCCATTTCCTTTGAAACTATACTGATCTTGATGAATCCTTGTCTGATGCACAAAAACCCATTCATAGTATAACACAAATTAACATTTTTGGAACTAAGGACAGTTTCAGTATTCACTTTACTTTGAAATGATATGTAGTTTACAGATGATATGTATGAGAAAAGCAGTGGCCATTAGCATTTTTTCAAAGACATATCCAAAGGCCCACAATACTATATCTTTGTCCATAAGACAAATAACTATTTTCTGATGGTAAGACTAGGATCCCAATATGGATTTAGAGAATAAATTGGAGACAACTCTGATATATACCAAAAACTGATAATACAGAATTGTTTGGTATAAAAACACAGTGGACATAGGTCTTAGATTGGATAGGTTGTAATTTTTATTAGGACTTTATATATTTTATTTGTTCTGCTTTATTCAGGTTTTATGTTTTAATTTGTTAAACATGGGGACCCTAGTATACAATTACAGCAAGAGGCAAATCAATAATAAAAATGAATTCAAATTCCTGAAACTAGTGTCCCATTTTTTTAAAAAAAATATATAATTCAGAAAAAATCAATTACTATCTGAGGATGGCCAATATATTCATCCCTTAGCTCTGAAACATGGTCAGTTATTCAAATTCAATAAAATAATTCTTATTTCATTTAGACATTTACCCTACCTATGAGATAATCAATTGGCTGGGCTGAAATTACTAGTAAGGAGTAGTTTAAGTGTAGGTAACCATTCATGGGTATATTTTTACAACCAGTTTGGTGTAGTGCCTATATTTATGAGTTTATTTATCGAATTTATATGTCATTCCTCTAACAGTTCAAGGTGACTCTGAGTGGCTGACAGTATAATCAATGCTATACTTTTTTAAAATGGATATAAAACAATTATAACTGATTAAAATTATAAAAGATTGAAACAAACTTAAAAACCATGGCTTTTTTTAAATTGTTGGACTAGGATTGGAAAAACAGAAATCTAGAAAGTAAGATTTTTAATAAAGCTGTTTTGTAATACCTTCATACAAGCAAATATAACTGTGGGGATTTCTGTTCTTAGGGCTGAGAAAATGGCAATGTTTCTTTCATAAAGAGTTAACACCAACTTTCCCCAGGCTTACATAGATTTACCTGCTTCATAGAACAGAAGTAACAACCATGCAGAAGCAACCCACAATATTTTACAATAGTTTCCTATTTCACTCATCCAATTCCTACTTTCCTTGACCCAAGTCTTTGACACATAATTCAAAATGTGAGAGAGGATAACACATGATTTACTATTCTTCTAGGAATCCCACTTTGCATCACGAAAACACAAAGAGAATTGGGGTGAGGGGAAGCCATAAAATAAATATAATTTGCCGTTTATTTTTCTTCTTTTATCCACAAATACTGAGAGAGACTGAAAGAGGTTTCTTAACTTTCAGGCCTGTTCCATCAAAACAGAAAAAGTTGTTCAACATATAATCAGGCATAGTTGCAAGATAGTTCACAACTGAACCCCTGTAAACTTGCTACCTGTCTCATATTTCACTCATGGTTTTAAAAAAGAAGGATAATTAGCAAAAAGCAAGCATAATCAGCAGCCTCAATGTTTTGTTTGGAGATTTTTATTTCTGAATACAAGAAACTTGCTCTTACAAGCATCTAAAAGTGATGGCAATTCTCTGGAACAGAACATGAAAGTCTAAAGTTGGACAGAAACGGGTCTGCTAATCTCTTCTTGCTTTCTGAAGTGATACTCTTTTCATTTAAACAATGTTTGTGGGAGACCATGCACAGGCTTCATTGTGAGTGCCTTCACATACAGGACACTTATCTTATGAATAGGTAACATCTACACCCAGGGTTTTTTTGTCATAGAACGCCCAGAACGGAGTTCTGGCACCTTTTTTGGATGGAAACTTGTAGGGTAGGCAAGGTGGGTTGTATGACACATGTGAGTTCTGGCACTTTTTTTTTTTTTTACAAAAAAAGCACTGTCTATATAACTATATACTGTAATTCATACAAAAAGAAACAGAAATGGAAGAGGAACTATTGAATATATGAAGCTGAATTTCTTAATAATGGATATATCTTTAGCCCTTCTCCATAAAAATCTGTGATGCTGTTGATATATATTTTAAATACAAAGTGAAAAAAAATAATTACACATTATTGAAAAGATAAAAGATCCAACTGGCACATAAATACACTTTTGTCTACAAACATTTCACCAAGAATGGATTTCTTATGCAAATGGAAATGGAAACATGCAACCTGCCAACATTTCACTGGTTATAAATAGCTTCTACTATTCTACTGGGGCTACTTTTCTGTACTGCCCAGCAACTCCCAAAGACAATGACTGAATCCAAAGTGGGAAGGGTTTATGAGCCAGTAGTCTTTTAAACTACCTTCTAAAAATAGAAATGAGAATCTTTCTTACTTTCTTTTATGTTTTACATTTTTAAGCTACTTTGATCCAATGGAGATTAACAGAAGATTTTATGCTCTAAGAAGCTGGATAGGAATTATTTGTTTTAAAAAGCAATGAATAAAATCTTCTTACCTGTCAGTTTCTGATCGTCTTATACATAAAATCTGATCTTGTTTGCTAGGCACATTTTCTCACTAATCACTGATTTTATTTATATGAAATATTTGCTTTGTCCCCTATACAGGAATAAAGATTTTGTGGCTAAATAACATTCTTCGCTTCCAACATGACAAAATTTAAGCAGGACATAATCTCTCTCTCTCTCTCTCTCATGCACGCACACACATATGCACGCACATCATGGCTGATGATCCATCTGGTCATTTCTTCTACAATATGAATGTAACATCAAAACCAATTTCTTAATTTCCCATATTTTGAGTTCTAGTTCTCTTCTTCACCAGAGACTGTATGTTCTGTAGCATATCGAAGTGAACTATCAAAAGATGATTTGTGAAATGTGGTGTGTGTGTGTGTGTGTGTGTGTAGAAAGAACTATTTAAACAGACCAAAAATTAGCATATAAAGCTTGATTTACTATCTCAGCATGTTTTGGTACTGATTATTCAATTTAAGGAAAGATGTGTAAGTGATTTAAATATGAAGCCAAAGGGAGGTTTCAGATTGTTTGTGTAGATGCATGCTTCATCTGCTCCTCCTCCTATGTCTGTTCTAGGCTCATACAGAAGGTGAATTATCTATGGGATATATGTGTAAGAGTGAAAGAGATGCAAACAAGTGGTTTTGAAGCAAGCGTGAGCATGCTATCAGTGCCTCCTTATCTCAAATGTCTAGTGTACTTGGTTTGTGTGGCTATCATGCAAGTTCAGGAAAAGGAGCATTTAAGAAGAATCTGATAAGTATGGCATAGGCACTCCCCCTTGTTCTGAAGTGCACATCTGGGTTTGGATCTAAAATGCCACATTTTGTTTCCTTAAACTTCTGCATATATAATCCATTTGGTCTAGCTAAGGCCTATGCAACTTGGAGAGGGATAAGGGCCACATTGATAAATTAAAAACAACATCAGGGCACAAAGAAAAGCAAGCAATAGCACTTAGACCTCTATACCTGTTCACAGTGCTTTACAGTCCTGTCTAAATGGTTTACAGAGTCAACATATTGCCCCCAACAATCTGGGTCCTCATTTTACTGAGTCAACCTTGAGCGGGTCAGGATCGAACTGCTGGCAGTTGGCAGAATTAGCCTGTAATACTGGATTCTAATAGCAATGGAGCTGGTGGTGTTGATGAAGCCTGAAGAAACTGGAGGATGTTGGCTGCCAATTTTGGGGAATGGCAGCAGTAGATCTTTCCTGGTGACAGCAGTAGATCTTTCCTGGTTCATTCACTAGAAGTGGATGTGCTGAGCTTTTAAAAAAATGCCAGCAAGGCTGCATGGTATTGACATGGGGCCCATAGGTTTTTGGTTGTGGAGGCCTGGTCTAGATGCTCTTGCTATTTCTGAAAATCCACAGTAGTTGGTAATTTGGGAAGAAGTAACTGTGTCTCCTAACCAGTAATTCATTTTTAAAGAAACTGATGAAATCAAAGTTACATATACACCTCCTATGGCATAATAAGTTATCGTATTTTCCGGCATATAAGACGACCCGGCGTATAAGACGACCCCTGACTTCGGAGCCGATTTGCATGCTTAGAAAGTCGTCTTATACGCCGGAAAATATGGTAAAATGTCTTGTTCAGTAATCCAATGGACGGTCACTTTGGAGAACATAAAATTAGTTTCCTATGATCTTAAAATGAAGCTAATACATCAAAACATTTTATTTCATGTATATTAGACACCTTAGTAAATGTTTAATAAGGGATGGTTACAATCATCTTGCCGCTGGAGGTGCAACTCAGGAGTTCAAACATTAACTCACATAGTTTGGACCTACAGTATGTTAATTATGCAAATCTTCTTCTTGGCTGTATTTCTAGGCTTTGGAATCTATCAAGATAGAAAAAGCTGAAGATTTCTCAGGACCTGCAGTTAATAAAAAGAATGATCATACATCAACAAAAGGAGAATTATACAACTGATTTGCAGCAACGAGTTGGGAATATGTAAAGCTGCCCAAAATTGTTTTAACAGTGATACGGGCAGCATATGAATTTATGTAGTCTGGCAGAAAAATAAGTAAGAAAACTATATAGTTTTTGAGAGAGTAGGAATGACAGAACAAACTTTTTCAGACATTCCTTCTCTTTTTTATATTTTTAATATTTTTAAAGGAATAAATATTTTTACTCTATTAATTAGTATAAGCTAATAGACACCTAAACACAGCATACGAAAATGGCCTTTAACACTGTGTTCATTACAACATTCTCTGATTTTCTGTAGTTACTCAGGGAAGCAATCCCCTAGGTGTAACTAATGTCAAAACAACAAGCACTAGGGGGAAATAATCACAAACTTCTATGGAAAAGATCAATAGCCAAAATCATTTCTGAATATTTTTTTAAAGGGGGCCTGGCTAAAACCTAAAAACTAGATACAGACTGAATGACAATGCAAAACCTACCCTGTCCCCAATTTAAAATAAAATTTATATTAAAAATAACATACAGTGTTAATCAAACACAGGCAAGCTGTTTCTTATTCTATTTAAGTATTTCTTTTTTTAAAAAAAACTTGGGTTTCCCTTATTCTTTCCTATAAAAATTAAGCATTTTCAATATAAATATTATATTTATACTCTTTGAGCAATAATAGCTTCTTCCCGAGAAAGAAAAGGAGAATCCATCTGTGATTAAAGCCTACAGATATATCAGCATCATAAAGTGTGAAAAGCAGCAGTGATTATGAGTTAAAAACTTTCAAAATGAAAAATTCGTGTCACTTTCAAACAAGGAACTTTGATATGCCTTTCCCCCCAAATAATATAACTGAACTCTTTTTTGAATAGAAACCTTAGTTCAACAAATGATGAAAATATAATTTGTTTAAATCAGGCATGTCAAACTCGCGACATCACATGATGTACCAGAGCTTTTTCGACATTGCTGGCAATGGGGTGGCCATGGCTCCGGTATGATGAAACCGGCCCGTGGGCCGGCAGTTTGACACCCCTGGTTTAAATCAAAGAGGTGTTTATACCAGTGATGGTGAACCTTTTAGAGACTGAGTGCCCAAACTTCAACCCAAAACCCACTTATGTATCGTCGGGTGCCAGGTGGGTGTGGCTCATTGGGTGGGTGTGGCCAGTTGGGTGGGTGTGGCCCATTGGGTGGGCATGGCTGCGGTGATAACGGCAGACTGGGTGGGACTAAAAAGTTCAATCAATCAATTCCAACTTTGTGAGATCTTTTTTTTTCCAGCGAGAAGCTGAAATTGATTGATTGATTGAAACTTTTTTTTTTGCACACAGGGGCGGTGGCCTAAAGTGAAAAGGTTTTATAAAACCCAGCTGAAGGCCTAGGACTGGGGCGATGGCACACGAACCCATAGAGAGGGCTCTGTGTGCCACCTGTGGCACGCGTGCCATAGGTTCGCCACCACGGGCTTATACTTTCTCCATTAGGAAAGGATGAGTCAGAAAGTAGGAAAGCATGTTCAAAATAATCAGATAGATGGAATTTATTTTTAGTGGCATACAGTAAGGCTGTAAAACTCTGTTCCTAAAGAAGTTCTCTCTAAGTAGCTCTAAAGAGGTCATAATATTATCAATTATTTTTTGTTTTATCAGAACTTGGTTTAGTATGTCTTTCAGATTGTCCTATAATCCTTGACCTTAGTATACAAGAAAACAACTCCCTTGTTAGAATACAGATATGCAAAAGCTTATTTCTAGATGCAATTTCTAACCATGAACTTTTTTCATTTCTTAGGCTCTTTTATTATGAAAATACTAAACACTGGTCTACAAATTTTGGGAAATTATCGACCTCTGAGATAAAATGTGTTAATTCTTACATATTTTGATTAGATGAATTAAAAAACAAGCAATAAAGGTGCTGGTTGACTAAAGTTTTCAAGATACTTCACAATAAAGATTTATACAGAGGCGAGTATATTTGCCTACAAAGGAAGATAGTGTCTAATGATCATAATGCCTCGTAACTTCTCGACAAAGTACGGTAGATCAATGAAAATGGTACCACATGGAAGTGTATAAATTTATCTTCATTTTGAGACTAAAGACTATTAACTAACTGTAATTTATCGTTCTTTTATTGCAAGGTACATTTGTCTTGGTCAGATCAACGCATCACATGCAGTTACATCTGGTGGCTTATGAAAGTGTTATTGCCTAACATTTCTCAGGAACAGGTGCATGATATTTTCCCTCAGAAGCCAAGATGCCACAAAACTGTGTAAACAATGCAAATAACTTCTGCTACATTTGTGGAGAGGTTACATTTGCATCTCAAAAGTGCAGTACGACAGCAGTGGTAAAAAAAAAGGCATACCACGTATATTTTGGATGCAAAATAGGGGATCAGGACAAAAATTGGGCCCCTCATTATTGTTGTATTACATGTGCAACTTATCTATATCATTGGCTAAACAAGAAGAAAAAGTCCATGCCTTTTGCAGTTCCAATGGTGTGGCGGGAACCCACCAATCATAGTAGCAACTGTTATTTTTGCACGGTTCCCCCAATTGCAAAAGGGATCTCAGGAAAGAAGAAGTGGACCGTGGAATATCCAAACATTCCATCTGCACTGTGTCCTGTTCCCCATGGCAAGGACTTGCCAATTCCAGATCCACCAGAATCCTATTCTCTAGACTCAGATGATGAGAAAGGTGATGAACAGGATGAAGCTGATCCAAACTTTAGCCCACCATATTCTCCTCCTGAATCACATCTAATTTCACAGAGTGAATTAAATGACCTGGTCAGGGGTTTGGAATTGCCTAAGACTAAGGCAGAGCTACTGGGCTCCAGATTACAACAGTGGAACCTTATCATTTAATCTGATGTTAGAGCCTGTCAGTTTTTCATACAAAAAGCATGAAAATGTTACTTGAAAAACAATAAATGAATGGAAAATTATATTATTGGTATCAATAAAAAGATAAATAGATAATGATTGGTGTGGCACCATTCTCATTGTGGAGCATAATCACACATACCCCTCATAATTTTGAATTATTTTGATGTAATTTTTATTTGAAGCTGTTTCTTGGAAACTGGAGCCAATTAATACTCAGTACTTAATTTTCCTTTATTAATGACCCAATTCTGGTAAAGCTAAGCTACTTTCATTTCCATGGCTTTCTCCTATAAACCAGTGAAACCAAAGAAAAGCAAGTCTACAATATAAAATGAACTGAAAGCAATCAAAAGATCTTCCATAATAATTTATGCAATCCCACTATTCAGTATAAAATACTATTTTCCACAGACAGATAAATAAAAATCAGAATTATTTTTCATCAGTCCCTTTCTGTGTTATCCCCTACATCAATGGATCATTTTCCCAACCTTTCTCCCCCTAATCAAAATGAAATTTGCCTTCTTTGTGTTCCTCATTTGGTTTCTGTTTCATATTATGATTATACAGCAACAGTTCTGAGGTCCATCAGAAGATGTCTTACTATACAACAACAAACCTTTTATGAAGTTGATTTCTTTCAACCTAGGGAGCATGTCATGAAGAAAAACAGATAAACAGTTTCTTGGTGTTGGCAAAATCATCATGCAGCTCATTTTATATCCACTTATGTCAATTTCTGCTTGTTGCAATGAATTATTAATCACAACTCAAACCCAATGGGGTCCAAAGCGATTCCATTTTACATAGCAATCAGCCATGAAGGTTTGTGTATTACTCGCATACGCATTACAGCTTTTTCACTTAAATTGATGGGATTTCAAAGTATTTAACAAGGCCGGATATTAACTCAGTGGATTGTTTATTGAAAATAGAACTGAGTATGCTTTAGCCTTTAGAGGCAATAACAGAAAAGGCTGGTATAGTAATATCCTTCATATATATGAAGAACAATTATTTATTTTCAATTACTCCTACTAAGGGAGGATTAATCCTAGTAGGCTGAAGTTACAGGAGGGTATAACTTGACAGAACCCTTGGAGACACTTCTGAATGGTAAAATAAGATTAACAGCATAACTAATGGCAATCAGAAATGGCTTTTTCCCTGCTAGAAGTCTTGCTGCAGAGATTGCATATCTGTTAGGGATTATCCTAATCCAGATTTCTTCCATCAAACCCTGGGTTGGACTAAATGGACTACAACACCTGCACTTATTGTATTTTATTTATTTATTTACAGACACGACTATTTACAAAGTTCTAGTTACAATGAACAAATCTTTCTGCAACATCAATCGAGAAGATTCTGGAAGTCAGAATAAAATGGACCATACACTAACGCTTTCCTATTTTCTCCTGATTTCTGTTCACTCATATGTTCACAATTTCGTTGTGTAGTGACTATGCACAGTATATATAGCAGTAGCTGTGAATATCTGGAATTATGCACAAGACTGATGTTTATGCTTGTTTAGATTTACAAACAAAATGGATTTATGAACAGCCTCTTAGAACATCATCTGCTCTTAAGTAGAGGAATGTATGTGGACAATTTATGTAGCCACACTTCTTGGTAAACAACTCTTTGATTAAGCTTTGATTGTAATATTTTTCTATTGTTTTTACTTGATTTTAAATTTTCTTTGCCATCCAGAGTCATTTACCAACAAGTGTGACTATATAAATATTAAAATACCAATATTTTATACCAATATTAATATAAATATTAAAATACAAAGCAACTGAAAAAAGTCATTTTCACACTCAGGCTTCAGGTCCAGCAAAGCCAGGTCTTTAGAGCCTTATGAAAACTACCAGGGTCAGAGCCAACATAATCTTTGGAAAGAGAATATTCCAGAGACTTGGCTTCAGCAGAAAAACACTGCCTATCAGAGGACATTCCTTACCTAATGGGACTCATAGAATGCGTCCCCTGTAGGACTTGATAGGACAGATCTGGAATACAGTTTGCACATCAACTGACAGCCAATACAGCTTACATATTATGTGCCTAATAGTAGCAATCATTTACTATCCATGCAGCCATATTCTGCATCAGTTGAGGCATCTGAATGCTCTTCAAGGGCAACTTCAGGTAGAACACTTTGCACTGTCCAGACAGAAAATCATGGCGTTATTATGAATGACTGTGAACAAGGGCTCCCAATCCAGGAACAGGCACAGCTGGAACACAGTATATAAAGGCCCTCCCAGCCAGGGTTGCTAGCTTCTCTTTGGAGAAGGGCTGAGAGCAGGAGGACCCCAAATTGTACACCTGAGGCAGTGCCATGTCATCCAGAATGAAAGATGGAAGATGTTTAGAATCAGAAGGTCCAAAGGCCAAAAGCTCAGTTTTTCTTGGGTTGAGTTGAAGCGTACTGCACTCTATCCAAGTCCAGCACACTGACGGGATCACTTAAGTCGCCTGTTGTCGAGACGTAAAGCCAGGCATCATCATCATTCTGATGATAAGTCACCCCAAATTGTTAGATGACATCCCCCAGTAGCTTCATGAAGATGTTAAAGAAGAGAGAGAGAGAGAGAGAGAGAGAGAGCTGAGCCTTTTGACACCCTACGAGGTTGAGGCTGCAGGCAGGATCTCTTCCCCCCCAATCAAACACTGATTGGCATTACCCCCAGAAGGTTGATGACAACCAGAACAACACAATGGCTTATAAGAAATGCTTTTAAAGGAGGATAGTCAAATAACTGTACTTTTAAGAAGTTTTTTTTTACATATAAAAATCGGTAGATAAAAATAATCTTTTTGTGTTGTAATGAAAAAGGCAAGAAGGATTTTTTCAATTGTTATGCAAAAATGCATAAGTCCTAAGATAAGATATTAAACCATAACAGTGAATAAAATGTTATTCTACCTGAGGCACAAGGGCTCATTGTGCTGCCAGAAACGATCTAAAACAAATTTCCAATGAGCCTTTGTAGTTAAACATGAAGAGATTTATTTAAAGAAAATGCAATACTGAACAGCAGAAGCGAGCACAGGCATATTATTGAACTAATGCAGACTAGCCGGCATTGTCAAATGATTATAAAATATTCAGTTGAGAGAATATAAAATAAACACCTGTGAAACATAACTAAGAAAGATGACATGTAGGGATCCTGAACTCAACAAGCAGTACACTCAACAATTCTTGTTTAATTTGGTCCACATAGATAGGATTTCTATTACAATTATAATAAATTATGAAAAAAGATTCAAGTGAACTTTTTGTACAGTTCATAATTTACTTTTTTATACGTTATAATGCCTCTCTACACTAACTTTGACTGAGTTTCAAGATTAAAAAAAAATTATCTATAAGCTAGATGGATCTCCAAAATATTTTTTTAATTGAATAATGTGAGATGACCCTATTTATTGATATCACCACGATGAACATTTTTGGTACAAATAAAACATTTTATATGCGTAAAATATGAACACACATTATCCTTTTCCAACATTTAAGAAAAATGGAAGAAGGAATATTATAACAATAATGCATCTAAAACAGTCTTTCTCAACTTCCAGAATTCCCCAGCTAGAAAAAGAATCAGTCCAGACTGCAAAATAATTGGAAGGCATCTTGAGGTGCCATATATATCCAAAGGATAAACGTTCACTGGGAGAAGTAGGAGCATGTTCCAAATTTGGACCTTTTTTTTACAAAACAAAAAAAAAAACAAAAAACTCCACTCACTATAAACCTCTCAATTATAAGATGCTACGCAGAAAAGCACAGACAGAACAAATTCCTCTCTTCCCTTTGAACTAGTATTTGCTAAAATAACCTTCATTGAAGTAATAATTCTTGGTATGTAAGCCTACAATTCCATATCACAAGAATCCAGAGTTTATCCCTCAGGGTACATGCAATGTACAAGCAGTTTTTTTTTTAAAAAAATGTTTAAGTATAATATTTCAGTCTTACGGGGGATGTTGTAGGCACATGTGTAAACAGTGACATTTCCATTATTCCTATTATGTGTGCATCTGCCTTAAAAACAAGCATAAAATATCACTGTGTTTATTTATCAGGCATATAGCTGACGTTAAAAAAAAAAGACCTACCAATTTTCTCCTTGCTTCCCCATGTGCAGTTTTGACAAGAAGCTCTGAAAACAGTTCTCAAGCCATAAGACTTGGTGGCAATCAACCATATCTTGCAAATTCAGACTTTATGTGAGCTGGTAACTTGACAAGAATAATTAAATGGCTATGGCTACATTCCTATTGTAACTGAAGAGTGAGTTAGGAATGATTGACAGCAGTGTAGTGGAATGGTTAGTAAACTCTGGGTGAATGACAAGTGAAGAATGTCAGTGGAGAAATGATAGATATGGGGAGGAGAGACACAAATGTGCTTGGAGGGGAAAAAAGAAAGAAAGCATAGGTAAGAGAACAGTGATTAGGCTAAGCTATTATTCGTTATTTACATGTTCTTATCTGTTTAACATGGATAAACATATTTATAAGTTTTAACTTTTATGATTATGCTTTTGTTTGAAGAATTCTCAGTATGTGCAAATTTCATTCTTTGTGCTAGATACATAAGTGTATATGTTATATATTTATACTATTAAAAAGAAAATCCTTCTCGCCCCTATAGCTGGTATGTGTCTTCCTCAATCTCAGGTCTTCTACCAAGATCAGGGAATTTGAGGGGTCTTAAGTGCTTTGAAACTCGACAAATTTAGTACTCAACACATTTTGATGAGAAAATGTCCCGATACGTTACTCAAGTGCAAACTAGAACTTGTCTGTGTTGATGGCTTGTGACTCGCTACCTTTTCCAGCCAAAACAAGGGTGATGCTTTAGTCACGAGGTAGTTCTTGCCCTGTGCACATCCCCTTGCAGTCTTAGCTTCTGTGGTCACTTTGTCTATTTTTGCACATTTTTTCTCATCAGTATGGGTAGTGAATTTTTTATTTTATTTATTCTAAATATGTACTAATTTTTAGGTTTATTTCTCATGTAAAGTTATGATATACAATCCTATCTTTTTACATATGACCTTAAAAATGTGCATTGTCTTTCGTTCGGGAACGCATTAAATTTATTACATTATCCCTTATGAGAAAAATTTGTTTGGTACTTGTTGTTTTTGGCACTCATCATGCCTCCTGGAACCAATTAACGAGGAGTATTAAGGTACCCATCTATTTTGAGCTGTTCCTAGCACAGGAACAGAGAGCTCTGATATTGTTCCTGAGATCTGTTGGACCTACTCTCACAGCTTAGAAGTCACAGTCCCAAGTACTCTTACCACTACTGGGACCACGTTGGCCTTATATATTACCCTTATTTAGAGATACTGTAGGTCCTACTGAGATGAGTGTAGCTTATTCCTGTAAATTAAAGTGGCAAATTATTCTATTCAGGAAAAACAAATTACAAATGCTAAATCTATACAGTCTCAGCAGCAACTTGCTCTATTTGGCTTGGAAGATAAGAAGAGGCAAACCTGATTAGAGAATGTCAAGCCTGAAGGTAAGACTAGGTTCTTAAAGCATTTTTGCAAAAAACAAACAAACAAAAAAAACAAACAGCAAACCACTGCTAGAAAACAACATATATTATATTTATGAAAACAGCCTAGTTTTAAATACCAGAAAGAGATCATTGTCGATTTCAAAAAAGACAGGCACAGCCACACTTCTCCATGCATTAATGATTCACCTGTGGAGATGGTTACCAGCATCAAATTCTGGGTGTGCAGTTAACAACTAGGCTGGCTTAGTCACTCAACAGCGAGACATTGGTGAAGCAGGCACAGCAGCGCCTGCATTTTCTGCGTCGCATGAGAAAAGCACATCTTCCTTCTTCTATCCTTACCAGTTTCTTCAGGGGACGATCTAGAGCATCTTGTCATACAGCATCACAGTCTGGTTTAGAAGCATCACTGCTTCAGACAGGAAGGCGGTGCAGAGAGTGGTGAGGATGGCTGAAAAGATCATTGGCAGTTCCCTCCCTCCCATCCACGACATAGCACAGAAGCATTGCTTGAGCAGGGTCCATAAGATTATCTGGGACACTACACATCCTCTTCACGACCTGTTTTCCTTGTTACCTTCTGGGAGGAGGCTTTGTGGTATCCATAGCAGAACATCCAGAGTCAGCCATAGTTTCATTCCATACAGCATTAACCTTGTGAACTCTCAAGCTTCCTCCTTCCGTTATATATTCAAGATGGACAATATTTAATATTTGTTATGTATATGTAGGGGTGTGGGTCTATACGTATGTTGTATATAGTATGTTTAGGTGTGTGTCATGTATGTGTTTCACTTTGAGAGTGGGCAACTAAATTTCATTTTTGATGTGTGCCGCAGTGCCCACAGTAAAAAAAAAGGACAATAAAGGTTATCTTATCTTATCTACTGACTTCTACATTTTAAATCTATTCAGACTGCAATGTTTGTGTTTTAGGATTTATGCATATGTGTTTGAGCATACAGATCCAAAAACCCATATACAAGTATAATATCTATGAGTATTCTCTAATGCTCTGGAATGTTAAGACTTCCATTAAGCACAGTAAATATACTGTTTTGACTTTAGGATTCTATTTTTTTTCTCTTTTTATTACAGGATTAAATAGTTAAGCAATTCTTAACATCTGCCTTAAATTGGTGCACAATTAAGTCTGCTTAAATTTCAATGAGTGAACTGTCTTAAACATGCTTAAAAACATGTTCTTAGCTTGAAAGCATGGAATATTTTACATAAAATGAGTTAATGCATTTTAATAAGTTAAAAAACTTTTATTCCTGTTTTAGAAGAATAAAGAGAATCAAGACAAGATGAAATGTGCCTCTTGTCAACATGACCAACTTCTTAGTCTTAAGTGATCAAACTCTTAAATAGGGCGACCGGGGGGGGGAGGGAAATATTTTATTCTTAAAAAGTAGGGTCTATAAGGTAATAATTTACTCAATGTATATAGAATAAATAATATAGAACTCATTCATAACTTGACAGAAAATAAATTAATCTGAAAATTATAATAGGTTTTGCTATGATTCCATCAAAGCACAAAATAAACAATTATTTTATTAACTGTTTTAAACAAGACATTAACTGTATACACTAAAATCTACATCAGAATTCCATAATGCTGGCTTTTAAAGAACGTGACAGCTTTGTCTACAACGAATCTGAAATATGATTTGCTATAAAACAGCTTGAAACTGTGGGTCTTTCACAAAATCTTAAATATCTACTAAGAAGAGGGAAAGAGCTTCTGAATAGATAAAAGTAAAATCTTGATTCTTATATAAAATATTATGCATTTTAATAAGATTTTGCCTGATTTATGTAAAGCTTTGTGTTTTTCATTTTCCCTAGCCTGTCACTTTGTAGTGATGTATGAAGCATTTTAGCATCAAGTTTGCCATGAGCAATAAAGTCACTGCCCCTAAGAAATATTAATATATTTCCACTTTTTTATCCTCTCTCCAGGAGTGTTCTTATTCAGCTTATTTGGTTTCACTTCACATAGTTGGCCAGCATAATTTTTAGTCTCACAGTAATATTTTAAAGCTTTGCACAGCTAAAAAATATCTTTGTCAAACACAGTACAGTGTGTACTAAGAGTGTATATTTGAAAATGAGGAACATGGTCTTGGGACGAAGAAAATATTTCTATGAAGAAGCTGAATTTTAAAGAAAATGCTAGAGGCAAACACAAAGAAAAGTTCCAATGATAACTACCGTATTTGTTTTTCCTGGTTCAGATTGCCCCATAAAGTTTTGTAACTCACAATGGAATTGAAAATTATTCACGGAAAGTCAGAGGCTCTACAACTTTGGGGATCAGTAAGCATACTTGGAGTTTTCAGATAATGGCTACAACCACAGAATGACTGTTATACTGGTCACAACCAATTGTAAAATTTCATTTAATAGAAGGCAATTTGCAAAGCAATGAGCTTGCCCATTATGGTCATAAATCATGATGTTGGTAAAGCAAGTCATCATATGACCAACCAAATTTTACAACTTTATTGATGAGTGTGAGAAATGCAGTCATATAACTGTGTGTATGGGAAGGGTCAACCATCAGAAGTTCAAAACCGGGTCTTAAGTACTTTGGGGCAGGTTTGTCATAACTTCAAAGCTGAGGACTAACCATTCAGTTGTCATTGTTGGGTAGAACTTCAGTAATAAAAATGAATGCTTTATCTAGGATGTCATTTTTATTCCAGATAATACCAGTCAGGGTGACTGATTTAAATAATATCAGAAACACATTTCTAAATGTATACAAATATTTGACTTACAACGATTTCTATAATGACTGTTTGAAGTTACAATGGCACTGAAAACAGTGACTTATGATTGATCTTCACATGACCATTGCGGCATCCCCACAGCCATGTGATTCAGGCAGCATGTATTTTATGATGGCTGCAATGTCCCAGGTTCAGGGAATCGCCATTTGCAACCTTCTCAGCCATCTTCTGACAAGAAAAGCCAATGGGGAAAGCTGGCGTTGTTTAATGACCACATGATTCACTTAATATTGAAGTGATTTGTTTAATAACATGACAAAAAAGGTTGTAAAATCAGGCATGACACACTTAACAACCACGTTGCTTAGCGCAAGAAATTCTAGTCACAATTATGGTTGTAAGTTGAGAACTATCTGTATGGCAAAATAAGAAAATAAGAATTAAATATAAATTGCTGCAAGATTCTAACGCAAGAGGTGGGCTAGGATTACTTGATCTAAAATTGTATTTTCTTTCTCATAAGCAAGTCGTCTTTATGGCTATAACAAGGCTATCATCTATATTCTCTACAATTCTGTTCAAGAGAGATTGGTGAGTTGATCCTGTCATTTCACTATTATGCTTACTTACACTAAAAGATAAAGGTTTCCCCTGTCCAGTCATTTCCAACTCTAGGGGGCAGTGCTCATCTCCAATTCTTAGCCTAGAGAGCCAGCCTTGCCAAAGACATTTCCGTGGTCATGTGGCCAGACACTGAGGTACATGGAATGCTGTTATCTTCCCATCAAAGTGCATTTAAATGCTTTCAAACTGCTAGGTGGGCAGCAGCTGGGACAAATAATGGGAGCTCAACCCATTGAACAGCACTCGGGTCTTGAAGCTCAGTGTCCTTAACTGATGAGCCATTGTGCCCCTCTACTTGCAATAAAATTATGACCAAATCATATTCTTTTTCTAATCAGCAAATATTGTTCAAAATAAATATTCCTACATATCATCGGTCTGTACATCTCACTCAAACATATAAATTACACATAAACACATGGACACACACACACACACAGAGAGTCAAAAACTAACAGAATCTTCTCAAATGATGGCTCTGCTTCAAACACATTCCTGTTTTTCAAGAACAATTTCTCAATCATTTGTAATTCAAACAAATTCATTTTGTTTCTAGATATCATCTCAGTAAATGTAAAACAACACTTCTTCAGCCCAATACATAAATAATTATTTGAAGAAAGAAACCCATCATTTTCCTACCAGTATATATGGCATCTTCCCTGAGATTCTAAATGACAATCTAAATAAAATTGTTGAATGTTGGACTTGCCTTATCTTCCAAATGCAACTTTAATAGGCGGAGATAAGCCACAGGGGCAAATGCATCTGCTGAATGTACAACCACTTCTGATGAGTCCCTATAATACAAAATTTTTAAAAGTGTATTGAAAAATAAATTGTATTGTTGTATTGAAAGCAAAACATATAAAAATAACCCACAGGTACTTTTTCCAAAAGCCAACTGGACTTTCTTGGGTTTTTTTTTCTTTGAAAATGTTTTGCTTCTCATCTAAAAAGCTTTTTCAGTTCTAACTGACTGGTGGGGAATGGAAGGATTGATATTCTTCAAAGACTTTCTTGGTTTTTTTTCTTTGAAAACTTTTCTAGTGGGGAATCAAAGGATTTATATTCTTTGAAAACGTTTCTCACTGGAAACATTTTCAAAGAAAAAAAGAAAAAAGTCTAGTTGGCTTTTGGAAAAAGCACCTTTGGGACAATCATGACCAGGACAATTAAGGATCTCCATACACAAAACAAAAATAAATAATCAGAACTATATATCATAGATGTATAAAATAAGAATGATACTACCTTGGTGCTATATGAGATTGCTTGCTTTCTTGCAGATGTTTCATTACCCACCTAGGAAAAATCATCATTAGTGATTATCAGTGCTCTGATGCACTGATGATGTTACCTAGTTTGGGTAATGAAATGTCTGGAAGAAAACAAGCAAGTTCAGAGAGCACTAAGGCCCCCTCATGTCAACCCAAAGCTACAAATATTCTCCTTTATTAGTAATTATATTACCACTTATAGCATTTAAATCAGTCTGAATTGGGTTCGGTTTTAATAAGTAACAGATACAAATGACTAGTCTTTGCTCCAAATATTGTGAATGGGTGCCACTTATAAAGTCCAAGACAGATGGAAGTTCTGTTTGGAATATAAAGGAAAGGGAGGGGGATTTGGAGTCCAAAGGAAAGGTATTGGGAATCACCACAAAGAACCATGTGTTTATGGAAAATATCTGCCTTACCTGAGAAGGCAGCTCATACCCACTACGGGTTCTCATTGAAGAATTTCAGCACTATATGTTAAATGGCTTCCTTGAAAACCAAATGGATCACATCCTTTATTCATTTGGAATAAAACAGAAGTGAAGCTGAACTCAAAGGGTTTGTACTTAAGCCTTGATTCATATGAAAACTTATGGCCATTATACTAAAATAACTTTATAGAAAGAAACCTAGGAAATCTGAAATATTCATAACATAACTAACAAAAAGATTTGGGGAGATAACATCTTTTAAAGCTCAACTTTTCCCAACTTGGTGACCTCCACATAAGCTGGAATATACATTTCATAATCGCCAAACAATGTACTTACGACTGTACTAGTTGGCATTAGAAGTAAAAAATAAATAAATAAATTTAACAAATAAATATAATCCAACATACCTGGAAATTATCAGGTTTGAGAAGGTTGCTGGCCCTTTACATTCTACAGTATGTATCTTCAGAGTAAGACTATTTATTTACATATATTATTTATGAGACAGTGCAGTTGATGCATTCAGTCAGAAATATTTCCTACATTTATCAGGAGGGTAATTTTCTTCTTGAAATACTCTACTTCTCAGATAATTTTATCAAACTGTATCTACCTGGGGTTACTCCTGAGTGGGGCATTTGAGGTCTATAAACAAATGATCCTTCTTCATTGCAGTTATTGATATGAACACGGGATAAAGCAGATACTCCATAAATTCAGATGAAAAGGGTTTCATTGAAATATTTTCCTTAATACGTGCAGTCTAACTTCTCTGCCATAATTATACTGACAAATTTACATAGTTATAATAAATTCTCCATATGTCTATACATACATTTTAAGAATATATAGAAAAAAAATAACTCGGGGCAACCTGGAAAGGTTCAAAACATTAGCATTCTAAAGCATCCCTCAGCAATTCAAACAAAATGTTTAGCATTATCATTCTAACTTGCTAATGTTAAAATGGTAAAAAAAGGGGGGGAGGGGGGGCGGGGGGGAGAATGAAAGAGAAAAGGGAAATAGAGTTAATGGAACCTACAGGCTACTGATGTGGCAGTTTATCAAATGTAGCTGTAATGAAAGATAAATATTACTGGCAATTCGCACTTCATGAAAGGATAAAAGTGTCAGTGTGTAGGTACCAGTTTTACTGCAGGCCATAATCAGCAAGTAAACGAAAGTGCAAATGTCTAAAAAGTTTATAGCTTTCTATGAAGGCCCCATCTTGTCAGGCATTGATTTAGGTTAGTGGAGGGCTTTGCCAGTGTTAAACAAAGTGGGTATTTGTGAACTTAGAGGATATGTTTTGCTGCTGCCAAGAAAAGTGGCCTAAAGCTAAATATTAGTATGGTCCCAATGCTAACATTTAAAGAAAAGAGAAGACATGGGTCCTTACACAACGATTTTCTTCTTAAACAGAGGGCAATCCAATGTGAATGTTTCATATTCTCCCCCTTCTCCACAGATATGGACTCCATACTTCTGAGAAAGCTGAAAAAGGAACAAAATGCTTTGAGGAATAGTACAAAGGGTTCTTATAAACTGAATTTAAGTGAATTCAATTTATCCACAATACATCGAAGGAATACAATACAATACAAAAAGACAAAATCAACAGATAAGGGACAGAATAAAGAAAAAACTGGCAAGTCTAGCTAATAGCACAAACAAATGCAGTTTCAACATTAAAAAGATGTGTCAACAAAATTTGCAAGGAACTCTAAGCAAAGGCCTGGGAGAACAGCCAGGTTTTAAGAACCTCTTGAGCAGTATCAGGGACTGTGGTGGATGAGGGTGTGAGTCCTCTGGATTTCAGGAGGAACTTCATTCCAGAGGCAGGGGTCGTGAAAAATAAAGTGAGAAATATGCAAGAATGTACAGTACTGAAAGCTGTATTACACTGCTAACAGTACATCAGAGTTTGTAGGACTGAAATGTACATATCCTTATTGAAAAAGTAATCCCTCTTTTGATAAATGAGACTTAATCAAATCAATGAGGCAAGCATAGGATGGCAGCTTATACTGTTCCTAAGACTGAATGCTGATTCTATTTTCAATTTAATTCTCATCTAGGTATGATAAATATTTTCAGTTGAAGAGTGGCAAATAAATACTATTCTTTCAAGATGCTGTTATTTCTACACTGCAAGCAAGTTGGGTGTGAGGTCTCAAAGATGTCAGAAAATTATAGGAACTGTTGCAGCGCTATTTATTCACTTTCAGAGTTGGTACAATATCCTGTCTCAATCATAGGTCTCTAGAACTCTTGATCTTTACGCTACCGACAGGCTACTGCCATCAACTTGAGCAAATCCTTATTCAACACACAATTCAGCTATATTAGTTCAAATATAGTTCTACACCAGATCAAGAACATAGACACACTGGACTAGGCACAACACAGATACAAAAGTGAGGAAAAAAAAACCCTCACATAATGTTCAGATAACAATTATTGCATAAAATATGAATGGTAATCCCCAAATTTATTGATGGTTCATCAATAATACAGAAAATGGGAAACTGGCCAATTTGAGCTGTTTGATATGCATCCTGTCTTTCTATCAAAGCTAGTCTTTTATAGTCTTCAGAGAATTTCTTGACAGTGCTAGATCAACAAAGGACTAGCTGACTGAAGTGGCATACAAATATTACATTATTAAGGGAGCGCTAATACAAATGACCAATGGAAAGCCACCAGAGGATTATTTGTTGGGTCCTTGGTGGTCTCTTAGTCTGATTTTTTTCTTACAGGCATTTAATTGCTAGACTAGACTATATTATCACCAGAAACTCACATCTGGGATGTAATACAAGGCCATATATACTTCATAAATGGGATTTATTTCTAATATGTCAGTGTGCCAAACTTCTAGGAATTCTGTAGCATTCTTAGCCCTAGTTTGATCTAAAATGTCTAGAGCTTCCTAACTGACACTGAACTGAATTTACCACCAGTATGTCCTGTGAAATTAATGAATTTTCATTCATATCTCCTGGCAGCCTGTTGATACTTGTGGATGCATTCTGCTAATCTTGTCTCTGCTTGTCTTACTCCCTTCTCACAGTCCTTACACTGTATGTTGCAAATGACTTCTGGATTAATAATAGTTTCTACTTGAAATATTTCATAGCTCTGACTTTTTTTTGCGTGTTGGAATCGAATATTTCTGCCCTTGTCCTCTGATTCCTGTCTCAGCCGACAACTTACGCAGGAAAGAACTAAAGCTTCCTTTGTTTGTTTATTCAATTTGTATGGCTGCCTGATTTAGCAAGTGACTGTGGGCATTGAACAATCTTAAAATAAATTAAGGAACAAATTATCATCATATATACAAAAATTAAAATACACTGCAGCCAAGAAAGATGTCACAATCAATGGTTGTTAACACAACCAAGAAATGGGACCTTTCACCCACTTGAGACCCGGGCCCAGGCCCAGGCCCAAATAGTTGCTAACTTAAATGCCTCTCAAAAACAGAGGTCCCCAACCTTTTGAGCACTAGGGACTGGTTACATGGAGAGAGGTTTTTCCGCGGACTGGAAGGTGTGTGGTTTTGTGTACTGCCTGTATCCTGCAAATGAATATATTATTTGTCATATAATAGAAACATGTCTATTTACACATTTTGGATGGCTAGCCGGATATATATAAGTACATATGTATTTATATTCAAATGTAGTTCAAATTATCTTTTCAGGTTCTGGGTTATCAGACATTTTCCTTTCAATGAGCAAATTTCCCTTTGTCTAAATTTCTTTATCTAAAAATAACCAAACATTCTTTTAATCTTGCTTTGGAAGCTTTCACTTCCAAAGTTTATGCTGATGGAAAAAAGTATAGCTCCACCTGTCAGAAGCTGCTGTAAAGTTCTTGCAGGACAAATCCGTCAAGAATAATTAATGCTGATGCAGCAAGAATGCCAACTTACAAAACTGTTAGTTAAAACAACTTATTCTTCCTTCTTTCAAAACTACTCTTGCAAAGCTGCTGGAAATGGAAACCGTGTCAGGGAAAAGTGGCTACAAATTAGAGCTTTATTTGGAACAAAATATATGATTGTTCTCCCTTACTGAAGCATCCAACAAGCACTTCCCAACAAGAAAAAAATATTTACAAGTTTCCTAAAATTATTTGTTCTAATAATGCCTTTTTGGTGCCACAAATCTTTCCTGGACATCAAGATCAAATACTTTAAGAGTTCCTACTGGTGTTATAACTGCTTGGAGTGGAATATCATAACTTCCTGTTGCTGGAACTTCTTCCCAATTTACTGCAGGCAACATGCCCATACAATAAGATGTGCCTGCTTCGGAAGATAGGTTGAATGAACTATTTGAACTCCAGACAAATCTCCAGTAACTGATCAGGAAAGGAACTAGGAACTGCAAAAAGAGGCTGGTTGTTCTTCTTCTATTAAGCAATGCAAGATTTTAGTATAGATACTATAGTTAACATTCTGACCACAGTTCAAGGTCATTCTAAAACAAAAGCAATAGCTTCCAGTCTCTATTTTGGACATGCCAGATGAGAACAGAGTCAGCCTTGTCAAAAGAAAGCATTGTTTGTGTGTGTGTGTGTGTGTGTGCGCGTGCATAAATAAATTATAAACAGTTTTAATATATCTCATTATAACTAGGACACAATTATTTGTCCAAGAATTCATTATTATTATTATTTTTTAAAATGTGTGTGAATGCACCTATGTCTTAAGGCAGGAGTTCTGGACCGTTGGGTGGTGGCCCATTACTGGGTTGTGAGCCATTCAGAACTGGGCTGTGGAAGTGGCAGGTGAGCATGCACATTCCCAGTTGCACAAATAGTGGGCAAACGCGTGTGCGCATGTTCCATTTGCATGAGTGGTGGGCACATGTTCGCTTACCGGCTGCTTGCACGGAACCATCCCTTCTCCTCCTCACACACCCAGCCGGTCCACAAAGCTGGAAAGGTTGGGGAACCCTGTCTTAAGGAATAATGGCATGCTCTGGCTATTATTAGAAGAATCTCAGAATAAATAAAACTTTTGATATGCTTATTAATAATCAAGCATATAAATAATCTGTTATGGAAAAAGTGTGAGAAACTACAATAGCCTCCAGTCTTTTTGTACAACTACAATGGATAAAAAAAGAATATCTAAAATTGAATATGATTCAGTACAAATATTAATGGGTTTAGCATGATGTGCATATTAATCACCAGGAGTCAAAAATAACTTGATGTTACGTTATCAATCAAACAATGAAATACAACTGGTAATCTGGAAGGCAGCAAAAGACTAGAAGCTTTATATTTGTCAGACTCAAATTATTTAAGGCCCTTTATAAGCAGAATATAACGTAAATACTGGTTAAACATGGATCTACCAATTTTACCCTGGGAAAGGGTAGCTATAAAATATAGCTGACTCCAAAAAGTATAGATTCTCAATAGCCGATGCACCTACTTCAATCTCCAGAATTCTCAGCCATGGCAATTGTGGCTGGGGAATTCTGGGAGTTGAAGTCCATATATTTGAAATGTGACACATATGGGAAACACTATTATTCTAAATAATAATCAAAGAAGGCTACAGACAGCAGCATAGTTTAATGCTGTGAATGCAGTCCTTATAAATTTCTAAATTTTCCTTCTTAAAGGCAGGTGTTAGATTTCAGATAACCTTTGGTCATCTAGAATTTTCTAGATTCAAGTTATCAAAAATCTGAAGACAGGAACACACAAGTTTATATGTAATTATTTGGATTATATTGTGTTCAATAAAGAGGGGATTAAAGAAATGGAGCAATTAGATCTTGCCTATGACAAATATCTAAAAAAGCATTTAGCTAATTTCTTTCTGATACTGCTATCTCTCTCTCCCTCGCAATCTCTCTCTCACACACACACCAACCACCCCCTGACAGAATTCGAAGAAAATATTTTTAGAACTATAGCCTTTACTTTCTCTGCAGCTGGTGTTTATGCTTCAGTTTCAGTAAGTTATAAAGTTAGCTAAATATCTAGTAAAATATTTATGTATGCTGACATTTACTGGGAAACACAAACCCAACCAAAATAAGAATTTATTGAGCAATGTTCTTTTACACTGCTGTAGTTTTGGCCTCCAACTGTCATGGTTCAACCATGACAAAATGCATGAAAAGCAATCTAATACGAGGAAAAAGGAATATTTCTACCTTTAGAAGATTGCTTACATAGATTTGATCTTAGCTTTCATGTCTCTGCATATGGATGGAAGTTTGTGGGTTTGTGAAGATAGTGCAACAACTTTCTATAACACATGTAATAAAAGTGTTCCAGTGACAAATCATTGAAAAGAATATACAGATAGTCCTATCACCACAACTGAGCCCAAAAGTTCCACTGCTAAGCAAGACAGTTGTTAAGTGAGTTTTGCCCCATTTTACAACTTTTCTTGCTGCAGTTGTTAAGTGAATCACTGCAGTTATTTAGTTAGTAACGTGGTTGTTATGTTACTAACAACAATGGGGAACAACAGCTTTCCCATTGAGTTTGCTTGTCAGAAGGTTGCAAAAGGTGATCACATAACCGTGGGACACTGCAACTATCATCAATACGTGCCAGTTACCAAGCGTCTGATTTTGATCACGTGACCATGAGACTACTGCATTGGGTATATCTAGTTTAACAAAGAGAAGAACTAGGGTAACATGATAGCAGTGTTCCAATATCTCAGGGGCTGCCACAAAGAAGAGAAAATCAAGCTATTCTCCAAAGCGCCTGAAGGCAGGACAAGAAACTAATCAAGGAGAGAAGCAATCTAGAACTAAGGAGAAACTTCCTGATAGATAGAATTATAACCAGTGGAACAACCTGCCTCCAGAAGCAGTGAATGCTCCAACACTGGAAGTTTTTAAGAGACTGGACAGCCATTTGTCAGAAATGGTATAGTGTTTTCTGCCTTTGCAGGGAATTGGACTAGATGACCTCCAAAGTCCCTCCCAACTTTATTATTATTATTATTACTATTACTATTATTAGTAGTAGTGTGAAAAATGCTCATAAGTGACTTTTTAGTGTGTTTGTAATTTTGGTCACTAAACAAATGGTTATAAGGACTACCTGTAATATAACTACAATATATAAGCTTACAAATGCTTATATACACAGTCCTTGTTTAACAACTGCCTCATCTAACAATCCTTTGTAATTACAGTGGTGATGAAAAAGTAACAGTATGACCAATCCTCACATTTATGACCTTTGCAGGTCTGTAAAGCAAAGGAAAGCTGAAATACATAGCCACAATCACAGTTTCACTTATCAACTACTTCACTTAACACCCAAGTTGCCAGTTCCAATTGTGGTCACTAAACAAAGGCTACCTGAACAGGAACAAAAAAGTGTGCCACCTCAGAATGACTCCCTGATAGGTAGGAAGTTTTTTTCCCTCTTTTGCTGACCATCTGCTGATTTTGTTGCCAAAGCTGGTTCTTCGGCAGCGTTGCTCCATGGATTTGAATGGGGGCACTTAGGAAAGATCCAGCATGACATCTGGGTGGCTGTAGTTTAAAAATTCTTTGGGCCTGTTTTGCAAGGGGTGGGAAACTAATATTGCTGTATTATATTAATCAGTATTCAACTAGGAGGGATAATATGTGTATATATATTAGGTTTTTTTGTAATGCACTTTTTAAATGTCCTGTTTGTTTTGTGTTTTTTCTTTGTTTCATTAAACAGTTTTGGTGTTTTATATTTAAAATAAGCATAGTTAAAGAAGGAAGAAAAAAGTTAGACTCCACAAATACACAAAAAACTAATGACAACTAGAAGTATTTCTAGCAACTACTTAGATTTTTCAAGCAAATTTCTAAAGAAAAGTAGTTTTTTTAAAAAAAAAATCCAAAGCTAATATTATCAAAGAACTTCTTAGTCATGGAGATGTAAAGATGCAGGAAAAGAAAAATAAATAAATTAAATTTCTAAGACAATTCCTTCTTCTCCCCCCCCCCTTTTTTTAAAAAAAAATAACACTTTTTCGACTTCCCTCTACCCAAAATATTTAGGAAACATTTTCAAATGTGTTAGTGACTAAAATATGTTTAAAAAACTGGCCAATGCAGCGGAAACAAACTAAATCAAAAACTAAATGGACATATTAAAGGTTAAAGAATTTTGTCTCAATACAAGAAAATCTTCAGTATTCAGAAATCTATTAATAATAAAATATTAAGGGGTCAGAAGTAGAATCAACTCCTAATAATAATTGTCAAATTCAAGAAATGAAGCTGATTAAATATATTTCATGTAGTAAAGTTTGTATTCTGAAACTTCATATTCCTGAAAAATAGTGCTTTTTGTATTTGTTTGTTACATTGGAAGATCAAATCCAGAACGCATGATAGTCTTTATCTTCCTACAAGGCCAAGCCTGAAAAAAGGTGCAACTGTCTTAAGAACATATTAAATTTAATGGGAACTCCATAAAGCCTTAAGAATCTTTTTCCAGACTTATGCAAAAACTTTACAGAAATAATATTTCAATGAATACAGCAGGCTGTATTGAATGATGTCTGAAACATTTCTTCCAAATCATTCCAGAAGCATGTGGAGTCCTATTATTTTCTCACTAAAAGGTTACGTAAAAACATCCCTCGAGTCCAACTCAATTCTTGGCAATTCTTTCCAATTTATGCATTCCTTTTAGAATTGTTTCCCATCATATAGAAAAATAGTAAACTCCACCCAAACATTGCCACATTAAGAATATGAAAACAACATCCTACTATCATGCTTTACTAATTAAAGCTTTATTAACTTCAGTAGGTCTATTTTAAGCACGATTGCAGGAGAAAATCCATGAGATTGCTAAGAAGTGACACTGACATGATGGCACATAATCAATCAATCAATTAATGTTAAGCATGAATCCAAATCTTATTTTTAATCAATTGTTCTTAAAGAAATAGAACATATGTAATTTGTTGATTAGGAAAATTCAGTTTGCTAAATTATGATGTAATGTTTTCTTTTTAAACCTGCATTCTTTAGGAATGAAGTGTGACTAGTTTTATTATTTTGAAGCACCATATATTTAATATATATTTTCAATAATACTTACTTTCAAAAGATAAGGTTCCATTTCATCCAATGTTTTTCCTAGATGTTTATCTGGATCTAAACCTGTCAAAAGGTTTAAATGTATTTTAGAAAACAAAGTACTGTTTGGATGTTACGGTTTACTCTTTTTTTAACATTTTAAAAGAAACTATTAAAAAAAAAAACAATTCCTGTTTATCAAAAATAACTTTGGGGAAACAAAGTTGTTCTTATCCAGAACATACTCTCTTATTTTCTTTGAACTGCTGATTTTTATCTTGGGCAAAAATAAGTTCATTTCCTTTGCCCTGTGCACCAAGTGGAAAGTATATTGTTTTAGTGCTTGCTTTCAAATAAATATTATAAAATAGAAAGCAAATTATACTATACATATTATGATAATGAAACATTCAACTGAACTTAACTCTATAGTATATATTAAATATATTACCCTGCACAGCTTTCTAAGGCTAAGTTGGAACATTGATAAATTTACTATTATGACTTAAGCTATTTCTCTTCTCACTCCAGCCATTTCTTTTATTTTTTATAATATAATTTTACTGAACTTAAGTATAAAATATAAAAATGAAAATGAAAATAATGGGAAAAGGGAGAAAGTGAAATACGGGATAAAGGGGCAAAAAGAAAAAAAGCATTAATTTCCTTTTCGGTGCAGAAGAATGAACACAATAATGTTACAACTTCAATTTTTACTTTGCATAATCTATATATACAAGTCATTTCTATAACAAAAAAAAAATTGTCTGATCCATAAATCCCAAAATCAAAGTTTCATTTTTTTCTATCTCAAGCACAAAATCTAGAAGCAGTTTCCAAATAGAAATAAAGTTAGATGCCTTCTTCTTGTTAATTAAAGCAGTTAATTTGGCCATCTCTGCTAGTTCCACCAGTTTCTTCAGTTTTTCCAACCATTCTTCCATTGTGGGAATTATTATATGTTTCCATTTTTGTTCTGCTGTCAACATGTTTAACAAAGTTCCATTTTTTAAAATGCTTTGTCCATTAAACCCAGAAGAGTCTATGGTTTAAGTTGTATATTTATTTTAAGAAGCTTACCCTAGTATTTCAAGTCCACCAAAGTTCCACCATATATTTGAAGTACTTTTATATATCTTTGACAATTTATGGGGTTCTAAATACCATCAGCACAGCATTTTATAAAAAATTTATTTTAAGTTATAGTTTAATGTAAATTTTAAACCCTTCATCCACATGTGTTTCCATTATTCAAGAATTTATTATACCCAAAATTCTTTGCCTATTGAATCATGCATTCTTTCATACAATTGTTTTCCGAATTAAATTTCAATTACAATTTATAAACCTTGGCAATAACCTGTTCATCATTTCCACATAATACAATTTCAAATTAATTTTTGCAAGGTTAAATCTGTAACTTTTTTGTCTAGCTTAAATCTTTCTCTCAACTGTATATTTGTAAACCAAATATCTACAGAATACTAGAGTTGGAAGAGACCTTGGAGTTCAACCCCCTGCTCAAGCACGAGACCCTATACCACTTCAGACAAGTGGCTGTCCAGTCTCTTCTTAAAAGCCTCCAGTGATGAAGCACCTACAACTTCTGAACGCAAGCCGTTTCACTGGTTAATTGTGGATTATGACGATTAACCAGTGGATGACAACCAGTGGATGACAATAACAATGAGAGTTCCTTCTGACTCCAACTCTTCTTTAGACAAAAGAGTTGGTTCACAATGAACGTTATTATTTGACCATAACTCCGCCAATCTGGAGACATCGTTTCTTTTCTGAAAAAAGCTTCCTGAGGTGATCCCCAAACAGTTACTGTCATAGAGAATCTTGTTTTACATTTATCCCAAATCCTTAGTACGGCACATCTAACAAAAGGATTCTTAAATCAATCTTATCATACTATAAGCAGGAGTATCATCCATCTTATTTCATGGCTCTCTAATTCGAATAATCTTCTTGGTTGTCAATTTTGGTAGAAGTAGAAATAACATCATTGGTAAGACCTTTATCTTAATTACAGAGATTCTACCCAACAGGGATAATTGCAAATTATCCTATATTAATCAGTCCTTTTAATGTCATTCCATACAGGTACAAAATTGTTTGAAGTTCGTATTTGTCGATGTAAATCCAAGGTATTTAGCCTTTTTCTCCACCCAACTTTCTTACCATTATTTCATAATCTTAAGAAGTCATATTCTTAACAAGCATTTTCATCTTCTGTTTATTTTGAAACCGGCTAAAGCTCCAAAGTCATTTAGCTTCTTCATCAAGTGTTCTATGCCAGTTTTGGGGTCTTGCATAAACAAGTCATCAGCGAAAGCTCTCAATTTATAAACTTGTTTTTATTCTTATGCCTACTATTTTCTCATCCTCTATCTTGTATCTCTATTTAAAACTTCCAAAACTAATATAAACAGGTGATATAGAGGACATCCTTATCTTGTAACCTTTTGAATTTCACATGGTTTAGTTAAATCTCCATTAATGATAATCTTTGCTTGCTATGATGTTGCTTTAAACCCTTGAATAAATTTTTCTCCAAAATTTATGCCTTCCACAACTTTAACCATAAAGTTCTAACTTATCAAAAGCTTTCTCCACATTCTGGGATATTAAAGCTGTTATAAAAGTACAAGTATTCAGTAACATTCAAAACAATTCTCACATTGTCTCTCAGCTGTCTTTTGGACAAAAAGCTAGATTGATGTTCATGAATGTAGGACTATAGAAATTTCTTCAGTCTTTCTTCCAGTGTTGCAGTAAAATGTTTGTAGTCTATTGTTTAGTAATGAAATTGGTCTATAGTTTTTTATCTTCAGAACATCTTGACCTTCCTTTGGTAATAACACAATATTAGTTTCTTTCCAAGTTTGCAGAAATTATCTTCCCTGTAGTACACAATTCATTATATCCCTTAGTAGCTGTAGGAGTCAATCCTCAAAATATTTATAATGCTGGCTTGTGAGGCCATCCGGACCCAGAGCTTTACCAATTTTAATTTTTTTAAATCACTTCTGATATTTCAAAGGCAGTTATTGGTTCATTCATAAATTGCTTCTGAGCTTCTGAGAGCTTCGTAAGTATTGTTTTGCAAATAATCCTCTATTTTTTTTCATAACTACAGCTAATCCTCAAATTGCAATCACAATTGAGCCCAAAATTTATGTCGCTAAGTGAAATATTTGTTAAGTGAGTTTTGCCCCAATTTACGACCTTTCTTTCCACAATTGTTAAGTGAATCATTGCTATTGTTAAGTTAGTAACACTGTTATTAAGTGAATATGGCTTCTTCATTGACTTTGTTTGATAGGTCACAAAAGCTGTTTGCATGACACCTGGTATCATAAATATGAACCAGTTGCCAAGCATCCGAATTTTGATCAAATCAGCAAGAGGAAAAATGGTCATAAGTCTCTTTTTTTAGTGCCACTGTAACGTTGAACAGTTACAAAATGAACTGTTGAAAGTCAAGGACTACACGTACTTCCTGTTTCTAATAGAAATTGCAATACAGCTTCTTGAATTTTCTCTATCATTTTCTTTTCTCAGTTTATATGTCAATCATCTTCCTGGTATTTTTGCAAATTGAAAATTCACATAATTCAGTTTCATTTCGATTTCACGGACTGTTAACACAGAGAGTTGCTTACGTAGCAATTTAATTTGGTGTAAAATTTGGTGCATTTTGCAGTTCAGTCTCTCTACTTCTAATTTCATTTAGTATATTTTACATCTTTCCCTGGGATTTCTTTTTCTCTAGACAGTGTTATTGTATGAAATAATATTTCATAACCTCTTTGCTGACATCCAAGTCAGTAGTAGTAGTTTATTGATTAGTCTTATAACCTTGTCAATAAACTAAAATAGACAGTTAATTTGTCCAAATTATTGTTAAAATATTTTCTTTCCTTACAATCCTTTACAATCATCTCTTTCTGTAAAATAGAATCATTCATTCTTCAGCTATATTTCAAAATCTTTTTTTTCCTGAATATCAACATTTGGATTGTTGATCTGAGAAAGATTTGGTAACAATATAAACTTCTGAGATTTTATTTGTGATATTTTTAGAAATCTATATGTCAATTCTTGAGAATGATTTATTTGCTTTGCCCAGTAATTTCTTGACCACTTTCTTAGGCCCAAGCTAGACATAATACTATGCAAGTGGATGAAATTCATATGAATAGTTTTTGTCACATAAATACTGTAGCAGCATCAGAAAATCTTGATCAGACTCTAGTCTAGACAATGAAAGACCTCTCACAGCCATGGGAAAAGTATTAAAACTTATTTCCCTAAACTTATTTGTTTTTCAAGGGTAAGCTCCATTGATACAAATTCTCATAAAAAGTGAACATAAATTATATGCACCATTTTTACTGCTGAAAACATAGTGCTTGTAGGACTTATACTGCAATACATTCTAGATAAACTCTGAGCTTCCAGATGTGCTGGATTTTAAATGCCATTAATCAGCTTGGCTGGGGTAATGAGAAATGGAATCCAGTTATTTGGGGAATGTTCCAGATTTCCAATCCCAATTATAGGGTCTAAACCTACACTTGACTTTCACAGGGTTGAAGCATCTGCCCACCTCTTCTACAAAGCACATATTTCTTTATTCAGTGTTTATTTCTTCTAATGGCAAAAAGCCAAACATTTTGGTAGCATTTATAAGTAGCGTATGGAATCAAAACTTCCTTTTCTTTTTGTTGCCACTTTTGGTACTTAGCAAGTTTGTTCTACCTTCCTTTATCTTTTCTCGTTCTTTGATATACTTCAAGAATATCCTTTCATTTTTCCCCTTCTATGGTATTAATTTTAGATTAAAAAGCATGATGTATTTTTACCGTTCTCTTCTAAAACAAATTTGTTGGGAGATGATATTATTTGCAGACCAAAGCCTACAAACAACACATAGCACTGCTATTGGATACTGTGTCCTTTAAATTATATTTATTCAAACATAAATTTTAATTTTGTTCACTCTGCCCAACTGTTGTAAACATGTGTTTCCAAAAAGATCTATGAACAATTATTGACAATTTGATAAAATATAGACGATATTCTCTTAATTAGGAGCTTAATACCAAGATCACATTCCATTTTCCAAATGTAAAATCACTGGAGATAAGGAAAAGAAAATCTCAATGGGTGGATAAACCTACAACAAGCCCAAGCTGTAGAAAACACTATGCAGAATTAAGAAATTAATTAGGAGGAAGAATCATAATTTGCTGTTCTGACATCTATTTTACTTGACTTGCATGTATCTAGAGGAAGCAATTATGATTCAATTAAAATATTCAGTTTTATTACTTTAGTGGCTGACCTTGAAGTTAATGCCTATTTTATTTAATTGCATCATCTATGAATAAATATTAACCCTAGCATGTTATGCCCCATTATTTTTAGTGCATTTTTCAACTCTCTGACTGAATTATATCAGTCAATTAATATCTACTGTCAAGAAAGCAACCAACGCTTTATTTCTTGGAGAATACTCTTAACAAATGATAGGAAAAGCATCCTGAGAGGCTTTTAATAACACCAAATAAAATGAACTGGATTAGCTTCACAACTTCTGTGCTCTGAAATTTTAATGCAAAATTAGTGTGTGCTGGTACAAGTTGTATAATAAGTCGGAAATGATATTTATATAGTAAATTCTAACAATCTAGATTCTGATAAATATTTTAACTGGAAAATATTTCTATCTTCTAACAGCATCACTGCTAAAAAATATTTCAGTAAGTTCATACATCTGTTGGTACAGTGATACCTTGGTATTCAACTGCTTTGAAACTCATCGAATTTGGTACTCAACACATTTTGATGAAAAAAAAATTGTCCTGGCACTTGTTTATTTAGTACTCAACACACAAGCTAGAGTTTGTCAATGTCGATGGCTCGTGACTCGCTATTCCTTCCATTCGAAACAAAGGGTGACACATCTACATGAAGCACTGGCTCATCTTCCCACTGAAGTGGTACCTATTTATCTACTTGCATAGGACATGCTTTCGAACTGCTAGGTGGGAAGAAGCTGAAGCGAGTGACAGAAGCCATGCAATGCTAAGACTCAAACCTCTGGAGCAAAGACCATTTCTAGCATCATTAAGCCACTGAGCCATCACACCTCCGTACCCCAGTTATTCAATGGACTGAAGACCTGGTATTACTTGTAACTTATGAACATGCTACTTTCATATACAGCCTATGTAAGGATTATGAGATATCGTAATCCTTTACTGAAACTTTTGTATAAAATTTTCTCTTCGTATTTCTTCAAGATTTGTCTTAAATAAAGTTTTTCTCTTATCTGCTTTTTCTCTTTAATTAAATAAAAGCAACCCCATCCCCAGTTTAGACTGAATTGATCAAATCAAAGCTGAACCATGCCAATAATTTAACAAAGCTCTTTAGTGGGACCACTAAGATAATTTGTATTTTAAAAATCTCAGTGCACTGGATGCTTTGTGAAAACAAGTCCTGAAAAGCTTACTTACATATTCCATGGTTAGAATCAAATGTAAATTGGATTCATTATAGCAAAATAAAGCTATGGAGAGTGATTTCAATCCTACATACATTATCTGGAAATCTGAAGAACGCAAAGTTTACAAACTAAAATCACAATTATATCAGGTATTTCCTCTTAATTATTACAGTATTTTATTCCAATGTGAGCTGCAAAAGATTCTCATGTACAGAGACAGACACAGACATAGACACAGACACAAAGACAATCTGTCAATATTCTCTTATAGTATTCTCAGAGGTTGAATCATGTCAGCAAAAGCCAATAGCACTGGACATTTTTTTAACCTTGTGATGATATCTTTATGCTCAGAGAGTGAGGCAACAAAAGTATGTATTTGCTTTCTGAATGCCGAGTCCAACTGCAGTAATTGAAGATGATAAACAACAGCTAACCTGAGTAATGGGTGGAAAATCTGTTCTAGAAGTGACTGAAGTATTTCACACTCAAGCCATTTTTGCAGTACCTATAAGCTGTACAATGCTTATTTCATCTCTTATGACTGATTAGGTAGAATACATAATATATAATTCTGAGGAATGAATTGAAATTTCTCAGCATTTTGCATTAGGATCTTGAAAAATTGCAGTTGGCTACTTGATAATCTTGTTTTAAGTGGCAAATACTATTCCCTGACCAAATTCCCTATATGGTAGATAATAATAATGAATACACATGTTGTAGGCCTAGTTTCATTTTTCACTTTAGGTTTGTTATAAAAATTATTGTCTTTAGTTGAACTATTAAGTAACCTTGAAGAGGAACTGCAGGAGGAAAAAGAACCATCATGTTCCTTTCTACACTATAAAGGGCAAAAATCAGTTTCATTAGGAGATCTCAGTCTTGTGTAGGTGGTGAACAACAAAAAAAGCAGAGATTTTTTAAAAATTATCTAATGATAGGTTGCGAAAACACCATGGAAAATTGTGTGGGTGGATGATAAGCTGGTATGACAGATAGAAGGATTGTGACAGAAGGCATCAAAAAGTCGTGATATTTCAGGCTGCAGAGAATATCCTTGGAGGATGCAAGAGGAAAGAAACATTTGAAGATCACTTAAGTAGAAGATACTTGCCATTTAAAAGGATAGAACAATTTCGTAGACTATCAAAATCTTCTTAGGCCAAGTGTTTGAATTAAAATTGGACTACTATGTTATTAATGCAGAAATGAAAGACTGTTGTTTCTGATTACTTCTCAGAGAAAAAAGAAATTTTGATTGAGGCAGCTTCAGTATCTGAATAGATGCACAGGAAATCATACATACATAACATAATCCAGGTAACATTTTTCCAGAAATCAAATATGTGCTTTTGACACAATGCACCAATATATATATATTTTTCCAGTAATTTCCCATGGACTCAAGAGATAGATGAGATTACCAACTATATTGTTGAGTATCATTGCTGATATGGCTATAATTTTTATCACTGATCCCTACATGGATGAGCACAAAGAAATAATTTTCAGTGCAGTATCCTGGAAGTTGCTTTTTTCACATCCTAATACGCACTTCAAGGAGGCAGCACACTTCATGAGTCAGCATGTTTTGTTTCTATGCCTCATAACAATGAGTCGCTAATTATCACAATTCTTTTTTCTTTTTTTGGCTGCATTCCTTCTGTTCTTCAAATAACTATGTTCCTGCTTCCTGATTAGCAGTATCACTTTTCTTCCCTTGAAGGTTCAGGGTCTCTTTTTTCCATGAGGATGTCCACGCTCATTCTAAGTTCCAGCATTGTAGAACACCTTTCATGATTCTTGTTCCTCTTGTCACTGCCACCCACTGGTCTAGCTCTTTGACTAATTCTCTTCCTTACATTGCTTTTTTCTGATTCATTTCCTCTGTCAGCCCTTTAGTTGAACTAACTCATTTCCTTCCTCTTTTATGAATTAAGGTGCCTCTCCTCCAATACTTGCACTTTTTCTTTGAGCATCACTTCAAAGCATTGACTTGTTATTAATATGTGTCAGTTAGTTTTCAGGTACAAACAAACAAGCATTACAAGTAATGATAACAGTCACACACGCTTTTATCTCTACTTCTGTTTCTCAAGGCACCACAAATAAAAGAGTTTTTTTAAAAAAAAATCTTGTTCTTTTGAGGATCACAGGTTAGCTGAGATCTTACTGTCTGCTTAAGTGGAAGATGCTTTGGGACTCCCTCTTGTGCAGGAATCCCCTATTACAGTATTCCTAACAGATGGTCACATTTCCAGCAAAAGAGAATCTATCCTCCTGAGGCAGACTGTTCTATTGTTGAAAAGCTTTTATTGTAAAGATATTTTCTCCCAGATATACAGATTATATATATTTCCATATAATTGAAACATATTGGTTCTTATCCTATCTTTTGAAAGAATTCTGAAAATTTCTCTCTACCTTCTATATCGTAAGACAGGCCTTTAGATACATGAAGACAACTATCTCTATCCACTTGGTTCTGTCAATATCCTTCTTAGAATATGATGACCAGAATTGAATGCAATATTCTAAGCACAGTACAATCAATGCAGAATGAAGAGGAACAATGAATTCATTCACAGTTGATACAGTCTAGGTGTCATGGTTCCAACAGAGGAGACCAGTAGAAAGAACTCTGAGACAACTGCTTTCCTCAAAGAACACTTTTAATGGCTACATAATATCAGCACGAACATAGGTCAAATCAAGGCCGAAAGTTGCCCCCCCCAAAAGGTTGCACTATCCCCAATTAACACCTTTAGCGGGCTTCCTAACGGTAGCTCCAGTCCGCCAAATGTTAAGGCTGCTTGACCTTGGTTCCCACAAGAAAGTTATTGTTTTGACTAAACTATAATAATGCATCTCTCCCCTCCCATTGCTGTGGCAACCGAAAAGCAAAGAAACATGGCTGAATTCAGAGCATTTGAAGGTTTGACACTAGGACTATATTTGTGTTGTTGTTTCTTTGTTAGTTCATGAACCTGTATCATAATCATGAATAATGTTCAATTTATGATCAAGACAGCCAGAAAATGTTCACTTGTTGCTGTCAGTACAGTTCTCCCCATCCTATACTAATGACTTTATTTTTTTTCCTACGTAACTTTTTAATCATTGAGAAGAAACAGAATCCTATGCAAATGTAGGATTTTCCAATTGTCTCTGCTGATACATCTTTTGATGCTCTGTGCCCAATGTTTCAGTTTGTCAAGGTCCTACTAGATCTTGATTAAACCCTCTAGTGTGAACAAAAACTCAAACGATTTAAATTTTGTCTCCCCCCCCCCCTCTCTTTGCTTCACTGGAACATAAGGCCTCTAAATAATGGCTTAACATACAGAGGAGTTATAAAAATTACCATACATGCAAAGCTGGTTGAACCCTTGAAAGGCTAAGTACAATCATTGTTTCATTACTTTTTTTTTTTGTATAAATGGTAACCGAGACAAAACCTATTCACTGTAGATCAGTCTCCTTATAGAAACAACAATTCTCTGAATCCTTTAATGGAAGTGGATTTCTGTACTATTATGAGGAAAAAGAGGTTACAGCAGGATTTCTGATTAAGGAAAAGTAGGGGGGGAAAACATTGCCCTTGTCAGAAAGTCATCATCCAGAGATATTAATTTATAAGTGCCAACTGAAAAGAGATTTCTGGAATTAATGTGTATTTACTTGTATAATTATATGTTGCCTATAATCTTACACCTTTCTACCAATGCCATTAAACTAATGGAAAACATAGCTATAGGAGCATGCCAGGGTTGATAAATGTCAGGCTCACGTTACATATTCACTGATTTCTTTCACTTCAGCGCAACATGCATTACTACTCAGCCTTTTAAATGGGTTATTCCAAACACATTTACTGCAATTTAGTTTAAAAGCAGCTTTGATTATTCATCTAAAAATAAAATGGTAACCCATACCTTAACTTCTCTGCCATTCGATATGTTAAACAGCGATCATTCCTTAAACCTCCTTTAATAAAGCACACTGTTATTAAAGCACTATGGTATGCCCTCTGGAGCAGAGAAGCTCCATTAAATTTGCTTATGTCTAATTATTGCTGCCCTAGGCAAGTGAGAAATTTAGTCTGATAAGATCTTTCTTTCTACCTGTAGCCAAAAATGAAAAAAAGAGGCAGACGTTTTCTATCTAATTACTATCTACAACTATGTATGGTATTTGTGCTCTGAAGAAAAAATGCCACAGAAAGTTCTTTGTATATCAGTAAGCACATTCCAACTTGTTCCAAGCTACTGAGATACAAAGAGAAGTTTATCTTACTTAAGGGATGACACAGGTCACTGGCAAAATAGCCCCTGCAGTCATTTCTATTGTCACTCAGAATCTGCCCATTTCTCTCCCCTCCCTTTTTTTAAAAAAAAAAAAAAGAAAAGATTTTGGATTGCATATATAGTGGTAACTTGCATTTTGTAGAGTTTGGGCTTAATCGTAAGAACATTCTAGAGACATTAATAGCCAAGTTTATACTGAAAACCCAACTGATCCTCAATGACCACAATTTGGAGGAGAAAAAATAATTAATTTCAAAATATTATTAAAGATATTCTTCCCTAGGTGGACCAGCGTTTACAATTAGTAAAGTACTAAATACAATAGAAACAATAAAACAATGAGGCAAGTTTTTGAAAGCCATAGGAATGAGACAGCATAATTTAAATTGTTTAAATTTCCCAGGCAAACAGAAATGTGTTGTCTTCTCAACAAAGGCCTGCTAATTCGGAACTAGCTGCACTTTCATAAAATATTTCAAAAAACAGTCATAGCTAAATTCCTAATTTGGGAAAAAATATGTAAAATTTGGTCATGGAAGCCAAGAGGCAAAAAGAGTTGTCCTTTTGGATTTGATATAATGTGATCCTATCTAGTCATGTATATACTAACTTTGTCCTTTACTTGAGGCTTTCAGCTCATCTTCCAAGGCCACATTACACTTGAACATAGAACACTGTGCATAGAACACTGTTTAAGCGCAAAAACTGTATAAATGTATGAATGCAGGCTCCAAGTTTCAAAAGGATATTCAGAAGCAGCACAAAATATGTTCTTGAAATTGCAACCATTTCATAGCTAATTCTGGAACATAATAAATATCTATCCCCACGCCCCGGGCGGCAGCCCACTACTGGGCTGAGGCCTATTAGGAATTGGACTGCGTGAGTGGCTGGCCAGAGCTCATGCATGTGCAACTTAACTTGCAAAAGTGGTGGGTACTAGTACACATGCATGCTGGCCCACCCTTGCACAAGGGCTGTGTGTGCGCAAGCCAGCCCAGCACTCACATGGCCCAGTTCCCATCTCCCATCCCAGCCAGGACACCAAGCCGCAAAGGTTGGGGACCGCTGAACTAACCAACATAACCTGGTTATACCTTGCAACTATATACTTAGTTGTATCATGATATCTTAAAATAAAATGTTTTCTGTTTCTGAATCCCAAGTTCTTGCCTTCTTCACAGATAATAGATTTTAAAAGATTTAAAAAGCTAGAGTTTGCTGCAGAAACTGACACAGATCCTGCAAAATTAACTATCTTGTAATTTGTGATTACAAATAAATTTTAAAAAATTATTTCTCCTAATTAGTATAAACGTTAGGAAAGCACTAAATAAAGTTGGGATGGTCTTATTTGACTGTTCTTATCAGAAGTGATATAAAATAAAATGATTCTGGTGAAATATGACACCTGAAGAATTATTTTTCTTATCATTTCTACTCCTAGTAAATGAATTCCTATTTTAAAAAAGGTTAATTTTTATAAAAACAGTTCACCTCATGGTGGACTGTATGATTTAATTCACACCAAAATTATACTGTGAACTTTATCAGAAATTTATTTTTAGCCACTCATGTAGAACAGATTCTTTCATATTAGATTGGCCATTCTTTGGTCTAATGGGCCACAAACCTCTACTGACCCCAAAAGAAAAACCCTCTTTTTATCAAATTTTACACCCAAGATGTCATCTAATAACTTTGTTTGAAACACTACAGATAGGACTGTAATTCTGAAATGATGTACTGGCCTATTAATCTATTTCTCATCAGTTTGTGTAGTTAAAGAACCACATACCATTCAGTAAGCTTGAATGTATTAATACTCTGCTTGGACTGATCTTAGTGGCCAAATATTTTCTACAATAGATCAGTTCAATATGTAAAATCACAATTTTGTCAATGAAAGTCAATGTGGTGATTTTGGATTCCATTGAAATTTCTTCTGCACGCAATTATTTTTTTAAATTGCAAAACCCAATTGTCCTTGAATACCAAGTAGTAAATTAATTTTGCTGAATGCTACAATGGAGCCATGTACATAAGTAAAGTAACAGAGTAACATATACAGCTAAATCTGGATAGAACAGAATAGCCTGAATACAGAAAGGACAAATCAGGATAGTAATAAACATCTTTTCTTTATAATTTAGAACAGACTTTCTTAAGATAGAGCAGGAAAATACCTTTTTGAGCATACAAAGTCATTTATTGATTGATGTTAGTAAAGGTTTTACTTAATTCTTTTCATCAGAAGCACCTATAATTTATAGTAACAGTGATCCAATTTCTAGCATTTGTATAACTCTTATGAAAATGATTATTCTATAAATGAATTTCTCTTGAAAAATGTATTCTCTGCAAATGTAATGAAGAAAGTCAAATGATTTTTTTAACTTTTTTTCGTTAGCTAATATTAATGTGTGTATGTGTCTGTGTGTGTATGTATTCCATACTTCTTTTCCATACTTCACTTAGTCCTGATGCAGTTTTCTGCCCTTGTGTACATTTTAATTACAAAACAGATTAATACATCCCTGTGGCTATTTTATGGTATTGACTACTTATTGACAAAGTAGATTCACCACAGTTACTAGAGACAGTTTGAATTCTTACCGATAGCTGCTACTTTTATTATTATGGCTTGAACTTTCAAGGATATAATTTCTCTCAGCAATGTGTCTTGATTCTGACGCCACAGGTATGCTAAAGGCTGCAGAGCAAGTCTTTTACAACTGTTGGCAGAAAAAAAAGATAGATGTGTCATTATAAACACAGATCATTTAACTTTCTGAGTAACACTGCTTAATTTAGAAAATTACAATAGGTATATATTAGTAAGAATAAAGAAAATGAGAGCTAAATGCAACACTGAATCCACACACTTCCACTTGCAATGAAATTGTTCTGCTCCACACCTCCTAAACAATCTGTTGCTCAAGCCCCAATCTGTTCTGGAGTATCTCTTAAACTTGCATAGCAGATGTAGAGGGCAACCATATAGATTTTAAGCATTTCTTCTGGCATCTACAAATGGAATGACATTATGGGATCCCACTTAAATAGTAACTATCCAGTGACAACACACATCACCAATACTTTAAGGTCACCATAGCTCTTCACTTAAATCAATTTCCACTGGCTTTTTTCCATTCTCCCCCCACCCACCCACCCCCTTCAATCAGGGGCATCAGAAGAAGATTAATAGGGAGGCCATGTTTTCCCTACCTGCTGAAAGAAAGAAAAACCCAAGCTAAGATCCAGCAATTGGTATTCAATTTGGAGAGGCCAAGAGTATCTGAGATATGTTACTAGTGGTATGTTGGCACAAAAACAGCGTGCTTAAAAATGCTAGCTTATAAAAATTGAAAACAGCCCCCCCCCAAAAAAAAGAGGGGGGGAGAAGAAGAGAAAGCGAAGATGGTGATGCGGGTGTGGGTGGAGCAGCACTAGCAATGACAACATGAATGGATTGTGAGAGTGGCAACGCTAATTGAAAGAGTAATCAGAAGCAAGGGTACACTCAGACAAAACAAATGCTGAGTTTCAGAGGAAAATAACTATGAAAAGAGTCAGGCAAAGCTCTGAACACACGCATTTTAGAATGAAATGACACGTTCAGCCAGATATTTCTGCATCTAGAAATCTGGTTGTAATTCTTTCCTTCTTAAATGATAGACTTTGTCCTTTTTCTTCCCTGTAGCCCCATATTTCACTAAACTGACAAAGAAAAAAAACCCTCGGGCAAAGTCCTTCCTTGCTTGCTAACCTCAGTGGGGTAAGGAGAAATGTATTTATTTGGGAATTTAGCCAAATGCCCTCTGGGATTTCTTTTCTAGAGGTAAAGATTCTAGACAAATATTATGTGCATTCTGACTGACGTGAACCTCTGGAGATTTACTTCGCTAGGAGTGCTCATTACACATTTGATTAATTCAAGCAATGCTGCCTCGGTAATATGTAATAAAGCAACTACCTGGAATTTGGAGAGTCAATGGCTAGCCATTGATTTTTTTAAAAAATCAACTTTATTTGCTACATTGGGTGTTGTCCTGAAAGTACAGTCATATGTATCATTCTAAGGCAAGCAGAAAAATCACTTTGCATCATTCCCCAAAATTGGTTAGCTACATGCTCAGCTATTAAGTTTTCATAAAAAAGCACAGCACCTGCAGTAATCATACATTATCCCATACTATTTCGTCCCTTTCATTTTCCACAAACTTGGAAGGCTTCTAAGGTAACATAGATTAGGCTTTTTGGTTATACCCAGAACATCCACAGAATGCGTCAGATAAAAGAGTGATATTATTATATATTTCATATGGCTAAACTGGAATAAAAAAGAAATATCAGAATGGCACGCAATTAGTTCCCAACTGTCTAAAATAAAATGAACAAGATTAAAAAAAAAACACTGTAGCATTTCAGTACTATGTCAAAAGTTGCTAATTAGATCTTAAAATAATAGTGTAAGAAGGTAAGTTTCATATGTTCTTTTCAAATAAAAAAAAAAAAATTTCTCCAAATAAACATTTTTCATGCGTTCAAAGTATCACCAAACAGAAAGTATCATTTGGGACCACTATAGCAACATTATTTACCCAAGTTTAACTTAAACATCAAAATTCCCAACAAATGGCAGTAGAAACTCTGATGCATTCATTAGCATTTGTTCTTTCATTTCTATTAGTGGAAAGTTACTGTGAAAAAAGTAACTAGTTTATCAGTGCACTTTCAGCAATGTATTATGATTGAAGCTTTGATTACTTAAGGTGCATCTTCAATTGAAACCCATTGCTGAATGCAGATGGTTTATGGTGATGACTATGCTGACATGAGTACTGTTCATTGCTGGGCCAAAAATGTAACAATGAACCAAGAAGAACTGATCAAAAAGGATAACGTGTAATAGCAACAGAACACAAGAAAAAGATTGATGAACTGAGTAAGGACAACTGACAGACCACTCAAACAGAAATTGCTATGAACAGTTCTTCAGACGTTTTGTGCAAGATGGCTTCCACCCGAGCTGACAGCACAGACAAAATCTTCAAGAATTGAAATTTGCAATAATTCTTGTCCTAATACAAGAATGGATTTTTTTACAGCATCATGATAGCTGTTGAAACATGGGCTCATCCTTGTAATACGGAAGTGTAGTGTCAATCCATGGAATAGAATATAATTGCAAAACTAAATAAATTCAAAACTCAGGCTTTGTCAAGAAAATTCATAGTACAGATCATGTTATTCCCAGGGATCTTCTTGAACCATGTACCACTGAACTCAGAACTTTATATTACAACACTCAAAACTCTGAAAGCAATGACTGAGTAGAGTTTGGAACCACAAGAAGGAAATTTTCCTGCAATATGACAATGTTAGACTTCACAATTTACAAGCCATCCAAATGGCAGTTGCGAAGCATGTAGCAAATGCATATGATTATGTGAAGTAAATACAGGTGACAATAGATTACAAAAGGATTATTTTCATATTTCTTTTATTAAAATACCCCTATTAAAGTTATAGAAGCAAATGTATTTGTTTTCTTTCAACTCTTACATGTTTAGATAAATTACTCAAGGTTTAACAGGAAAGGATGGGCTTCAGTTCATGAAATCTATATTGTTAGAAGACAAAAGCCCATATAAAATAGGAAACATATAGCTTATCTTCCCTATCTTGATAGGATTCCCATTTTTAAGAGTTCAATCTTTTTGATTTGATAATTATATGTTTAGCACCATGCAGACACTTAATGAAATATTTAATGAAATGTTATTACTATGCCATCTTATTTGACATAAAAGCAATAATGTTTCTGATCTAGTCCACACCACTGAAATCAATAGCTCTGTATGGCATGTTGCCTTTACACTTATCTTATTTTACTTACACATTTTCCACACGGACTCGTTGATAATCGGAAAGAATGGCCCCTACTGAAACAGCTTCCACTCCTTCTTTATCCTGCAAAATATGTATATATAAAAACAAATTTAAAATAAATCTGCAAAGCAGTAACAAAACATTCTACAGTAAATAAATCAGTAGCCATTAACAACAGATTCCTTTAACTTCACTCAGGTGGTTTATAGTGTACTTAGATGTGTGTGTGTATAAATTTCTTTGGATCTGGATAATATTTTATATAGTAAGTAGCGGTTTTATTATGTTACATAATTTGGGAATAATTTGAGAATTACAGTATACCCATTGCAAATTCTATTTTATATAAGCAACATACTATTGAGATATTTTCAAAAAATCTTTCAATAGATTATTCTAAATTTAAGATTTTCAAATATTTGTGGTATATAATCTAATGTGTAAAATACCTGAATTGGTATTTCTTCGCTTATAAAGCTTTTGCAAAGCTGTATAATTGTAGTTTGTGACTTAATTAGTAACTTTATTTTATTCTTGTAAGAAACCTCAAGCATACGTAGAGCTAGTCCTCATTCAACAATACATTGAGCATCTGTTTGAATTTACAACAGTGCTGAAAAGTGGTAATTATGACCTGTCCTTGTACTTAGACCCATTGCAGCATCCCACAGGGACACAATTGCAATTTGCAATCTTCCCTGCCAACTTCCAACAAGAAAACTTAATGGGGAAGCCAGCAAGAATTCGGAAGCTGTAGTTGTGTGAGGGATAGAATCAAGATCACATGAAGTATTAATACCACTTTACAATGCCTTAATAAGGCCACACTTGGAATACTGCACCCAGGTTTGGTCACCATGATGTAAAAAAGATGCTGAGACTCTAGAAAGAGTACAGAGAAGAGCAACAACTCAGAGTACAAAGAAGAGTACAGAGAAGAGCTAGTAACTCCGAGTACAGAGTACAGAGAAGAGCTAGTAACTCCGAACCCGACCGGACACTTTTAAGAGCCTATATTAGGACTTATTTATTGGCGATACGAGCGGCTGCAGAATCTCACCCCGCCACCCTGTTTAGGGTGATCCGTTCCCTACTTAATATTCGGGGAGCCGGGGACCCCTTACAGGGTAGGGTGGAAGAATTTGTGCAGTTTCTATCAGACAAAATCGCTCGGATTCGGACAGACCTAGACTCCGATTGGGCAGGGCCTTCTGAGATGACCGGGGCAGGTCTTAGCCCAGTTTTATGGGATGAATTTGAATCTGTGACCGCTGAGGATGTTGACAGAGCGGTGGGAGCAATGAGCGCCTCCACTTGTTTATTAGACCCGTGTCCTTCCTGGTTGGTCTCGGCCGCCAAGGAGGTGACACGAGGTTGGCTCCAGGTGTTGATCAACGCTTCGTTGAGGGAGGGGGTCTTTCCCGCAACCCTTGAAGGAAGCGGTTGTGAGGCCCCTTCTCAAGAAGCCTACCCTGGACCCGGCTGATTTAAATAACTTCCGTCCAGTCTCCAATCTCCCCTTTTTGGGGAAGGTTGTAGAGAGAGTGGTGGCGCTCCAGCTCCGACGGTCTCTGGATGAAGCGGATTACCTAGACCCTTTTCAATCTGGCTTCAGGCCCGGCTTCAGCATAGAAACTGCTTTGGTCGCGCTGATGGATGATCTCTGGCGGGCCCGAAACAGGGGTTATTCCTCTGTCTTGGTGCTACTTGACCTCTCAGCAGCTTTTGATACTGTCAATCATGGTATCCTTTTGTGACGATTGGGAGGGGTGGGAGTGGGAGGCACCGTTTTACGGTGGTTCTCCTACCTCTCTGGCCGGTCGCAATCGGTACTGGTGGGGGCAGAGGTCAAGCCTGAGGCCCCTTGAATAGTCCTATGTGGAGTGCCGCAGGGGTCAGTCCTCTCCCCCTCCTATTTAACATTTACATGAAGCCGCTGGGTGAGATCATCAGACAGCACGGGGTGAGGTTTCATCAGTATGCTGATGATACCCAGCTATATATTTCTTCCCCAAGCTCTCTCAGTGAAGCGGCTGATGTGATGGGCCGTTGCCTTGAAGCCGTGAGGGGGGTTAACAGACTCAGGCTCAATCCTGACAAGACTGAGTGGTTTTGGATGTTGCCTCCCAAGGATCATGTTAACTGTCCAATGTTGACTCTAGCAGGGGAAAATATACCCCCTTCGGAGCGGGTTCGCAACTTGGGTGTCCTCCTTGACCCACAGCTGAAATTGGAACATCATTTGACGGCTGTGGCTTGGAGGACCTTTGCACAAGTTCGTCTGTTGCACCAGTTGTGACCCTACCTGGACCGGGAGGCTCTCCTTAGTCACTCATGCCGTTGTCACCTCATGTCTGGACTACTGCAACGCGCTCTACATGGGGCTACCCTTGAAAAGTATTCGGAGACTACAGTTGGTCCAGAATGCAGCTGCGCGAGTGATAGTGGGTGCTCCTCGGTACACCCACGTTACACCTTTCCTCTGTGAGCTGCACTGGTTGCCTATTGGTCTCCGGTTCCAATTCAAGGTGTTGGTTATTACCTTTAAAGCTCCATATGGCTCAGGGCCAGGTTATTTGCGAGACCGCCTACTACCTCATAATTCCCTTCATACGGTTAGATCGCACAGGCTGGGCCTCCTTCAGGTCCCATCGGCCAAGCAGTGCCATTTGGCGGGGCTGCGGGGAGGGCTTTCTCTGTGATGGCGCCCACGTCTTGGAATCAGCTCCCCCCGGAGATTAGGACCGCTCCCACCCTGTTGGTTTTCCGCAAGCTGCTTAAGACCTGGCTTTTCCGGCAGGCCTGGGGTTTATAAAATCTGACCCCTGGATGAATGTTATTGTATTATTTGTTTTGTTATGTAATGCTGTGTTTTTATTGTTAACCGCCCGGAGTCCTGCGGGAGTTGGGCGGTCTATAAATTTTAATAAATAAATAAATAAACAAAGATGATTAGGGGACTGGAGGCTAAAACATATAAGGAACGGTTGCTGGAATTGGGTATGTCTAGTTTAACGAAGAGAAGGACGAGGGGGGACATGATAGCAGTGTTCCAATATCTCAGGGGCTGCCACAAAGAAGAGGGAGTCAAGCTATTCTCCAAGGCACCTGAAGGCAGGATGAGAAGCAACGGATGGAAACTGATCAAGGAGAGAAGCAACTTAGAACTAAGGAGAAACTTCCTGACAGTTAGAACAATTAACCAATGGAACAACCTGCCTCCAACACTGGACGTTTTTAAGAACAGACTGGACAGCCATTTGTCTGAAATGGTATAGGGTTCCTGCCTGAGCACGGGGTTGGACTCAATGACCTCCAAGGTCCCTTCCAACTTTATTATTATTATTATTATTGTTATTATTATTATTATTATTATTATTATTAACTACCTGCATGGACCTCACTTAATGAAAGTAACTGGGATTGCTGGAACTGCTGTCAACAAGTGGTACATCATGTGGCTTTTTGATTTGCCTATAATGAGAAGTGAGCCTGAAATGGATGCAGAATATCTTCCACTGCTTATTTCTAAAAGACACTACTTACTTTTTTGAGCTATAGGAACAAATGCTATTGCCATGGTTTGGAAAGATCTCTTCCTTCCCATGATTGCTGTGAAATGTGAACTCATATCAGTTCACCAAACTGTGCAAAACTGATATATTAGATTTACAGCTTTAATTGAAAAGAAATGTTAAAAAATTGTACAATTAATCCTTCTGTTATTAGCACCAGACCAATATCATCAAAGCATGCGGTTAATTTTCCATTCAATCAGAAAGCAACATTGTTACTCAAAGATTAGAAAATAACACCAGCAAGACATGGAAACTATACAAAGATGAATAAAAGTATCCATAGTCTTGAACAACCTGTATAAGCAGTCATTAACAAAACAGAGCAACAGGGAATTTGGGAAGGACCCAGATGTAATTCATTCTATATACAGTCAAGCTATGGAACTTGCAACCACAAAAATAGTGATAATTATCAGCAGGTATAAAAGTGAATTATAGACATTCAGAGAGATTATCTACTGATGGCTATTAATCATATTGGTACCTGGGGAACTGCTCTATCTTACTTATAAGCTTCCCATAAAATCTATTATAACACTTCAAGAGCAAAATACAGGGCTACCTAAGTATATTAACTGATTTAACAGGATTTTCCATTATTATATTTTAGCAATATAAAACTTCATTAGAGTAAGTATTACTGGAGATGTGTATACTTTTCATTTAGTAACTTGTAACCTTCAAATCTCCCACCATCCCTTTTACAATCTGATAAGTAGGGAGAATCCTTTCTGAATTTCCTTCTCTGCCCATTATGTAGCTGTGGGCTTTGCCCTCTCTTACAGGACCATTCCTGCAGACTCAAACTTGAGACAGATAAGGAATATTGTGAAAAAAGCAACAAACAAGTGCAGCTGTCTTGGAACCATGAAAATGCATCTCACATTGTCCTTTGTCAGCTATGAAACACCTGAAATATTAGGAGATGTGATGCAAGGCCAGCACAAGGGAAGACACATACTTATGAGTGACTTCCTTAGAAAAATGGAGCCACTTGCTACAGTCAAACAATTTTCTAATTAAAAGCAAATTTAAAGGAAGAACGTCTCTGAGAATATAAATATCAGGGATGTGCTCCTGAGGCTGAAATGTTTTCAGTACATAACCTCACATTTTTTGCTGTGAGGTAATTCTTGAAGTAGTTATGCAAAGCCTTTGGGAGCTCATTCTTTCTTAGCAATTCAAGGAACAGTTTGAAGGGGACTTGGTTCTTTATGACACACACTTCCACATGGTTCACATCTTATCAATGCTATTTTTTCTCACACTTAAAAGATGCTCTATGTATTATATAACATGCCCTATAATGTTATGGCCTCCAGTGTATATAAATCTATGACCACCTCACCCTAAGATAAGCTATTCATTCTTTTTTTTAAATCAAAGAAATTATAATTTAACAGTGTCATAAAAGATTTTTATTTCATGCTATCGAAGTAGAAAATCTACAGAAGCTTAAACTGATAAGTACTATTGTCATTAATCACAAAAATACAGAATGGTACATTTGATGTTGTATTAAAAAAATTGAAGGATGGGTTAAGGCACTGCAATCTGTAGCACTTGGAAGAAAAAAAAGCGCCCCCAAAAATGGAATGACAACTAAACAGAATCTGTTGATTATGGTAGGTTTCAAAAGTACAGAATTAACATTAGCAAGAAACGCCATCTTATCCACAATGGAAGAAAGGAACTATTCACTTTACAATGTGATCAAATAAAGAACAGATAGTCCTCAACTTACAACAGCTTGTTTAGTGACCATTCAAAGATATAACGGCACTGAAAAAAGTGATTTATAACAGTTTTTCACAGTTATGACCTTTGCAGCATTGCCATGGTCACACGACCAAAATTGGCAACGGACTCATATTTATGATGGTTGCTGCGTCCTTTTGCGGCCATCTGACAACCAAAATCAATGGAGAAGCCTGATTCACTTAATAACAGTGTTACTAATTTAAAACTGCAAAATACATTTAATAAATTCATTTGCAAACAGAATTTTTTTTTTCTGTTGCTAAGTGAATTTATTAAGTGAATTTTGCCCCATTTTACGACCTTTCTTGCCACTGTTGTTAATTGAATCACTGCAGTTGTTAAATTAGTTAACACTGTTATTAAGTGAATTTGAGAACTACCTGTATTACTGCCTAACTTATTTTAATTTAATGTTATTTATACTTGCCACAAAGGAATACATTTTCAAATTCTGAACTTTCTCTGTATCTCCCTTTCCTAAGACAGGATAAAAAGTAAGGACAAGGGTGAATTCTGTCTCTTCAAATGTACATTAATGACAAATGAAATTCTCATTAACCAAGAACAAAAAGCTTCCAGCTATATTCATTTCAGGGAAAGTCTGTGGTGTGTACAACAATGAAGAGGGACTGCTTCAGGTACCTAGAACTTAACAAGTGCCCTTGCCTTCTAGACCTTGGTAAGAAAGAAAATGTTTAAAGTGCAGGAGAATTCCCAACTCACTGGAAGATTCAGGTATCAGGAAGCCTGTCCCTAGAGGGGAAAGAAAAAGCAAGAAGGAATGTAGGAAGGACCCACAAGAAAGCAAAAAAACAAAACAAAAAACCCATTTTGCTATAGGGAGACTTGGCTTTTGAAGAGACAGAAATGGAGATTAAGAACGGCAGCACAATCAAATAGGCTTTGACAAATGCAACATAATGAGCCACCAAATTCTGATAGTATTTGTGTAGCGCAGGCAACAGTATATTTTGATGGAGAATTCACTAATAGGAATGTTTCAAAGCATCTCTCTTTAACTATTGTTGAAATAAACAAGAAATAAAACCATACTTTCTGTTTTATTCAAAGGTGAAATATACGGCATGTATGCTAAATATAATACCCCTTGAACATCACAGATCATATTAATTATTAAACACCAGAAAAAACAATCTTCTTTAAAACTGAATTTTGAAAAATATCTGACACAATCTGTGCTATTTCTTGAATTTTGCTTTATCCAAAAGCATCCAGTGTTCTTCATTTTTTTATTTTGTTTTGTTTAACATTATTTTTATACCACCTCAATTACACTGGGCAGTACGCAGGAGCTACAATGACGTTATACATAATTGCATAATTTTCATAATTTGTTGGTGTCATCTCTCTTTGTCCCCCTAAGGATGCCTACAGTGCATATCTTGTGCATTATTTTCTGTCATAAAGCTCTAGTTTCTCAGGAAGAGATTTTCTGCAGGTGTGATTGGATAGTGTACATCACAGTCCAAAGAGATAGTTTGGCTTGTCCCCTCTTTCCATTACAAGTCCTTATATTTCCTTCAAAGCTGTCTTTAAAGGCTGAAGAACTATTGTGGGTAAGCTTCAATATGCAAACAGTCACATAAGTAGAATGAGAAGGCTCTAGTTTCTGTAGAGTACATAAAAGGTATCATTTAATAATTAAGGACAGACGGAACAAACGTTTTACCTGCTATATTGTGGTTTATTTAATGTTGTCTATGGTTTTGCTTGATTAGAACACTTGTATGAGATATCAAATGTTAAAAGTTGTAACTATCACTTAAACTCACATTTGTTTAGGAGTTACTGTGAAAAATGAAAAGTGAAAGATATCAATGCTAGATCAACCACAAAGAATTTTGTGGAATCTAGATGAACAAATTAATCTTCAATTTACGATGAGTCCGTGAGAGAAAAACCAGATACATAACAGTATCTCAGAGCCACACCATATATAACTGTATAGGTATTAACCAGCATGTCAAATTGGGCCTACAGTGGTAGACCAGTGCAGCAATTTCAGGACAGGGGTAACTACATATAATGGGTTTCCCCAACTGTCAGTCTGTCTGCTTCATTTTGCACCACCTTGCAAAATATACTGCAAAAATATAAGGCCCTTCACTGGTCTTTTCTGATGTCAAGAAACTAATTTGACAGATTTGGTTAGTCAGACTTGAATGGGAGCTCAACAAGGAATACTACACCAAAAAGTTAAAAAAAAAGAAATCAGCAAGAGTAAAATACTTCCTTTTGTTGACAAGAAATCTTTATAGAAATGTCCATGAAGTCACTGAGAGTTACTAGAGTTTGTATTTTATTTTCCATCCCTGATAAGCTTCTCCTCCCCATTTTTGCTTACAAGATGTCAACATTCTTCCAAGCAGATGTATGAAGCAGACATTTCTGTATATCCTTCAGATCCTTCATATATAAAGGTTTTTTTTTTTTCCTGCACATATTAATGTGAGTCTTTGAAGATGGCTGTAGAAGCCTTCTATTTTATGGCAGGACAATAGATAACCACCTTCTTGTTTTTAAGCAGGAATTTGAAATTAGGTTCAAACTTTCATTAAGAGGCAACCTAATTGGTTTCAACTATACAGTTAGCCCTGAACTCATGACTGGTGGCTTAGCAACCGTTCAAAATTGCAACAGATTTCTACCGGGATACTTACAACTCAGTTCTAAAATTCCAATGGCTTGCATTTTACAGTATCCCATGGTCACATGACTGCATTTTATATTTTTGCCAAAAATCATCATTTTCAGTTTTTTAGCAAAACCATCCCATAGTGAGCAATTGGTTTGCTAAATGACTGCCAAAAAAAGGTATTAAATTGGATCTGTCACATGAATGACCCATTTTACAAGCATCATGACTTATGACCATTTTGGGCAGGCTCCATTGAGGGCTACCTGTAATTAAGAATGTTACTGAGAAATAGGCCAGAATAGAACTAATTCCACCACCCAATTAATGCTGTCAGGCAGGCATTAATTTGTGGCAAAAGAATTGCCACCACTAAAGTTATAGTTAAATTCACTGCACATAGAGAATAAAATAAGGACAGCTTTATCACTTTGTGCATCTCTTTACCCCAATCACCTGTAATAATGTGCTTATTTCCAATGGAAAACAAACAACTACACTCTTGAACAAAGACTACTCAAAACATTATTTTAACATTGGCTTTTTACCAAAATATTATTGTTGCACCACAGAAATGTATTCTAAAGTTAATATTTGTTCAAAACTATATACATACGTACATGAATGTTGTTCATTTAAATAAAATTGAAATGACCTATTGATCAAGGTTTTACTTAAAGCGTATTAAAAAGGAAGTAGGAGAGATAAAAACTCTTTATATACACTTTAAGGATTACTTTTATTTTTTAAAAAAAACTAAAAGAATGTATTATCAAAATACTATGTGATACCCAATTGACTTGTGAATTAAAAACAGTATAACTACATGTGGTTTTTAATCCTCTTGTTACACCGTTCTTTAAATTCAGCAAGAAGAAAATTAGTGACAATGCTTTCCATTTAATTAATATATTACATACACTGTAATTATTACTGGAAAATGTTATATTAATGAAAGTGAAAGTTAGCAGTAAATTACCTTGTAGTTTTTGTCAATTTCCCAAGCTACTGCTCCTTAAGATAACCCCTCTCCTTATAGTGCTTTTGGGGTTTTTTTCTTTGCCTGATAAACATGATGATTAAAAAGCACACAGTGCAAACCTTTGATACTTTTTAAATTAAATCCATAGCCAGCCTAAGGGCTGTGTTGATTTCAACTAAATGTGTCAGTTAATCAGATAAAAAAATTATCAGTAACTCAAAGAAACAGCAGCCTAAGGCTTCATCAGAGCTAAGGAAAGCTGAACCAAATAAGATATTCAGACAATATCACATTATGAGTAAAGGTTACTGATAAGCATAAAGCCAAATAGGGCTGCTCATCACCTTAATAATATCTACCTTTGGAAACCCATTACATACAAAAATCAAATTATCACTTTTAAAAAAGCAATTAGAAAAAAGGGTTACTATGCCAATATACTATTAATTTGAACATGCATTAGGAAAAGCTTATAATTATACTTGCAAACATGCATGCTCCTTTACGACTAACAAGATGAGATAATATGAGGTAAACAGACAAATAATATGAAAGAATGATAGGCATAATATGAAATAATATGAATTCACATTTGATACAAGTTTTCAATTTGGAAAGTATCATAGTGCCAAATAATAAATAAAGCTAACTGATTCAGATATTTACTTTTACAATTTCGCAATCAACCTTGGTAGAAATGATTGCTATTTAATCAGGTTACTATCTCCATCATTTTTCTCATCCAGTAACATTACGATTAGCCCTGAAAGATGTTACAGGATGTCTGCCACCCTGTAGGAAAAAGGGGTGCTTTTCACAACTCCAACCAAATGCTATCTTATATTTGGGGAAGCAGAGAATTGGGAAGAAACAGTAAGTGACAGTCCAAGGCCAAAATCTTAATCACAATGTCTCAAAGGCAGCCTATGCCCCCATGGCCTTCTCAATGCCTCAGGTCTCTAAAATGTTCAAGTAGGTCATTGCTGGGTTCAAAAATTAAACATTTGTATGAATTTGCATGAATTTGGCATGGGAACCCAGCCAATTAAGGCACCAAAAGACCCTTTGCTGATTTTGCTGTTGTGGAGTAAATGATTGGCTTTTAGAGGTATAAAACAGCTTCCCTGTAAACATATACAGAGGGCTAATAGGATGGGTAGCCACCTAAGATCTATTATCCTCAAGATCTGATGGTTGCTAACCTGGGGAGGCTATTATAAAAAGTGGGTATGATATCTATTTATTTGCCATATATCTAATCTTTTTCTGGCAGCAAAGTCCTTCAAAAGAATCTGAAGTTGTACCAATGCAAAGATCCTGGGGTAACTGCCAAAATAAACATCAAACTTTAGTTTGCATTTGTTTTTTATTTCCCAAATGTTTGTCTGAAATAAATGGAAGTCAAAATTGCATACAAAACACCTTCACCTATTTGTCATTTCAGCAAATTAATGAAGCGATGGCAGGAATTGCTTCATGATATTTCCTTTTGGTTAAACCACTGTAAATCAGATACTACGGATAGATCCAAATAACCATTTGCCATTAATCACCTTATGAATCTGACATAACAGAAATCTTCTCTACTGATAGCAAAGATTCTGCAATTTCATTCTGTAATTTCCCATAGCATTCTTCAATCTGAAACAACAAATTCTCAGATGTACAAAAAGGAGGAGTTACAAAAGGATATTTTCCCATGGTATTTTGGATCCTGATGTTAGTGAGAACTTAAATTAGATGTATAAACCTAAAAAATGTGATTATACAGTAGGTTTTATATAGGGCAGTAGTTCTCAACCTGTGGGTTGGGACTCCATTTCACGGGGGTCGCCAAACAACGCAGTCCGCCATTTTTTTTCCCTTTTCCTTAGCTGTGCTACTCCCTTTTATTCTATTGGCTTTTGAAAGCCAACAGAATAGACTCTATTGAAAAGAGTCTAATTCTATTGGCTTTCAAAAGGCAATAGGAATTGTCCAGGCTGTCTCTGCCCTGCTGAGCCCGCCAAAAGTCCCATTCTGCAAACGGTGCTGCACCAGTTGAGTAGTCCTTGACTTACGACCGGTTGAGTAGTTCTCGACTTACGACCGGTTGGGGGGTCGCGGCATTAAAAAGGTTGAGAACCACTGATATAGGGCATACACAAGCTCAGTCAGTGCTTAAGTAACTGAGCCATAAATACAATATAAGGAAAAAAATAGTCCTAAAATCATTCACGGAGCATGAAAGTACGTCAATAATTCTACCCCAGACAAAACAAAAGCAGAAGTTTTTAGTCTATAGCCTTTTTTACTGTTTTTTTTAAACTTCAGGCAGAAAATAGGCCTTTTAAATATATAGAGTTCATTAAGGGGATCCATTAAATGTCCCACACTAGTAAAAGTTTTTGCATTCAGAGTGCAGTTATGAACCAGAGTTTTAATGGTCATGTTGAGAACATGGTCATCCATATATTTAAATCTGCTTCTTTAAAGAAAATAATATGATATCATCAAGAAAATTATTAAAAATTATTACTTTATCAAATCTTCAGAAACACATCAATAGTACAAAAATATCCATTTAGGAACTGGAACATTCCATATTTCAAAATTAAGTAGACACTACTGAAATATCAAAGTATGTACACTTTTATGAATTTCAGGTCTTTCCTGTTCCCATTATTTCCAACATGAAAAGCTTTAATCATTCCTCCATGGGAGGAAGCATTCTGATGATATTAAAAAAAAAAAATGCTTGATTGTATATGGGACACTTTGGATGCCAAGCTCTATATTCCATAATACAAGAATATTACAAAACATGTATTTCAGTTTTCATATCATTAAGGATTATAAAGCAATTACTTTCAGCTGAAAGGAACCAATTACTAATGAGTCACTCAAATGATCATTAACAAAGGATTTTGCAAATTGCAATTTTAATGGTATTTGAGTAAAAATCTCTGAAGACAAAATGAAATAAAGAAATGAAATTAACTGATCAAATCAAAAGAAATTACAGTTTAACAATGACTTGTCATTTATTTACCATAACAAAATAAATGCATAGGGAGATTTTACAAAAATACAAGGGATTTTTTTTTTTTTTTTTGTAAAAATAAGCTATTGGCAACAACTGTGAAACAGCTTATTCGCAAATAGTGACATAGACTTTAATATATTCTATTGAGGAAAATAGTGACTTGAACATCATACCTGGTGCTGCTTAGACTTAAAAATTTGGATTTAAGGCAGGTTACAAACAAATAGCAGCACTTAAGGAGTTTATAAAATGTTTATATTGGTATATTTTCATCTTTTTCAAGATACCATAAATCAGGGGTCTTCAAACTTGGCCCTTTTATGACCTGTGGACCAACTACCAGAATTCCTCAGCCAGGCAGGCAAAAAAACGCCCCTGCTCTGCCTGCCCTGCCCTCACCCTCGCTCCCATCCCTGCCCCCGCCTGCCCACAGGGCCACCCACTGCCTCTACAGCCCGCCACAGCACCATGGTGCCCACGCCCTCCACCCATGCCCCGCATCACTGACAGGAAGTGAGGGCAGAGACTTGTTCCCCCTGCCTGGCTGCTATGTCCTTGGCTGCACTGCTCCGCATGGACCGCGCCTGGGGCAACTCTCCTCCGGGGGGCTGCTGGTGAGGGGGCCGTGGGTGGAGGCGGGGCTGGGGGGACAGCAGGTGTGGCCATAGAAAGGGCTCTGAGTGCCACCTCTGGCACGTGTGCCATAGGTTCCCCACCACTGTCCTAGGTTAATGTTATTAAAAAACATTTTCTATTCTATTGTTAATAATGATGAATAATATAAATATAGCATTAGTACTTGATCCAAAGCAGAATTAAAATTGTGGATCTTTCCTGTTTTCTTTGTCATTTTTGGGTGCGTGTGTGGTGGTGATGGGACCTAGAAATTCCTGTGCAAGAGCCATTAAGCCATAAGAAAGGTGGGAAAAAGAAGCATCAGTTTTAAATTAGGTAGTTATATACTTACAACTGCAATTGGGCCTAGAATTTTGGTTGTCTTACAATGCAATTGTTACACATGAACAAATCTGATTTTAAGACCATTTATACCATGGTTAAGCAAATCACACAATTATTAAGTGAATCCAGCTTCCCCAACTGATCTCAGAAACCAGTTGGAAAGGTTGCAAAACATGATCACACAACCACCGGACACTGCAACCAATACTAAATGTAAGGCAGTTGCTATGCACCCAAATTGCAATTCTGTGACTGCAATGTAATGGTCATAAATGCAAAGACTGATAGTAAATCATTTTTTCCAGGACCATCATAAGATGAACCATCATATGTTGAGGACTGCCTGTAACGAGTTAAGAAGGGATTCATTTTGCTCAAGAGCCATGCTACTGCTTTTAGCAGTTACAAGTAGGATATAAATTTAACAGGTGAATTTAGAATTTAGATTTGTAAAGAGCCATCGAATTCAGTCTTCTTGCTCAGTGCAGAAATCCAACTGAAAGTATTCCAGAAAGATGGCTGTGTAGGTACAACCCACTAACATAACACACAATTTCATCATATAGCTAAATAATAAATGCAGTTTTTTTTCTATTCCACAAATCTTTAAAATACCAAGAAAAGGATATTGCAAAAGATAGGAGATAATATTGAAGGAAATCTTAACTTCAAGCTTGATGACCGCATCTTCCAAAGAATAATGCAGACTAAATTTAATGAAGCATTACGCAGAGAATTCAATCAGAATACTGTGTGTCAAGTTTCTTTGTTGTGTGATACTGACAGTAATACATCAAATGGCAGATAGGCATTTCATGAGCTGACATGAAGGAGAGTGTCAGAATCCAATTATATTTCATCTTTAATTATCAAACATAGAAACTCCCAATTCTGCCTTCTCTGGATTCTGCCATAAGAGGGAGAAAAGGGGGAGAGCAAAGGGGCTTTATGGCCCTCACTTCCTTCAGCACACTTCAAAGGACTGAATGTGTGTTTATTGTGGCCTCTAAGCTTTAACATATCAAAGAAGAGTAATTGCCTTTCATGTAGTTATCTGAAGTCTCCATCCAGACGGAAGAAGAAAGGGGATGGAATTGTGATACTTGAAACTATCACTGGAAGGGGGGTTGATTGGGTGGGACTACTGGGGAACCCCTTAAAACCTTGAATGGGAGAGCTTGAACCCCAAGTCCTGTCTAGCATGCCTGCAACCATTTTCTCTTAATAAAGGATTCCTGTTGGAAGAATTATTCCAAGAGTTCTGTCTTCTTAAGATGCAAAGTGGGGTGGGTCCTCACATTAGACAGGACTTGCAAAATTAATCCACCTGGAAGGAAGACCCTTGCCGGGGGATTTTGCAAAAATTTACCATGTCAGACAATGGAGCAAAAGAGGGGGAAAACTCCCTGGAAAGAGAGCCGCTGACCCAGTTGGAACCTTGCCAGAGGTTGGGATCCGAGAGGCCAGATTCCTCAGGAGAAGAAGTGGTGGAGACACAGGACCACAAGCCTCGCTGGTCGATGGGCGTTGGAAAGAAAAGTGAGTGGGGAAAGGAATCAAGAAAGGTGACCCTGAGACGGGGGACCAAGCAACCAGAATGGAAGCAGGAGATGGAGAAATCCCTGCACGCAAGTGAAGAGGGAGAAAGCTGGGCACCGTACTCAGACTGGATCCTAGAGAAAGCTATTGACCTGATGAAGAGAACTCTCAGCTCCCTAGGAGAGGAGAATACTGAACCCTACGGCTGCCCCAGTTCCTGGAGCCGCAAAGGGAGAGACACCGAGGGGAACGTGGAACCTGCAACCCCAGGGACATCTACTGATCCAGGAGCTCCCACCCCCTACCGGACCACAGATGGCAATCTGGACGGAAGGCACTACCACCCACAACAGAGGCACCGATCCATTCCAAGACGTCCACCGTTGGAAGTGAAATTCAAAGGGGAGCCAACACGCTTGGGGTTTTTCCTAACCCAAGTCCTCAGCTACATGGAGGAATATGGGCAGGACATTCCCAGCGACAAAGCCCGCATCCGGATCGTGCAATCTGCCCTGGATGGACCAGCTGCGGATTGGGTAGTGAACTTGCATGACTCCAATGCCCCAGAACTCAGTAACTTCAACCGTTTCATGTCCTCTTTGAGAAGACGATTTGAAGACCCCCTGGCTGATCGCAAAGCCCGTGAAAAAATAACAACGATGAGGCAGGGCAAACGCCCAGTGGCTGAGTATACACAAGAATTCCGGGCCATTGCCAGCAAACTGAATTGGCCAGAAGACATCCTCCTTGGCCATTTCAAAGACGGACTAAACTATGATCTATATGATGCTTGCCTACCCCGAGGGGACCCACATCGACTTGAGGAATGGTACGTCTTGGCAGAGGAAGCAGAGATCGACATATTGAAGAGGCACCGCCGAGGAAAACAATGGAGCCGCCCCCCGCCTGAGCTGACACACCAACCGGTGAAATCATCGGATACAGCCAAGAAGCAAATGGGATGTTTCAAGTGCGGAAGAGAAGGGCATCGAGCTGTAGAATGCCGCTCAAAGGCCCCCCAGCACAACCCAGACAGATCCCCAATCAACAAACCCGGAAAGTATTCAGCTAAGCCAAAAGAAACGGCCATGAGAATGATGGAAATTGCAGAAACCCCCACCTCTGCTCACCAAAGGGAAAGGACTCCAGCCTACACCACAGGGCCGGTGAATGCCTCAGATGACAGCTCGGAGGGCGAACCCCTGGTAAGTGGATGCATCACACCCATCTTCAAAACAGTGACTATATTAATCCCCCCCATGCCCGAAGCTGTGAAGGTGAAAGCCTTAATAGACTCTGGCTGTACCCGCTGCCTCATTAGCCCAACACTAGTGGGGAATCTGGGCATCCCATCCAGGAGACTGGAACAACCAATCTCATTTGGCCAGCTAGATGGATCCATAGCAGGGGGGGTGCCAGCTACCCTAGCCACTTGCCAATACATCTCTCCCTGGGCAACCATGAAGAGGACTTAACGTTTGTGGTGACCCCAGGTATGGAATGCCCAATGATTCTAGGGATGGAATGGTTGAAAAAATGGAACCCCTGGGTAAATTGGAGGACGACAGAAATCAAATTCCCGAAGGGGGACCCTATGGACTTAAAACCCCAAGGGAGGCTACCAGAATCAAGAATAGAAAAAGCATCCATAGGAGAGGAAAAAAGATTAACAGAAATACCAGAGGAATATAGGGACCTTGCTGAAGTCTTCAGTGAGGAGAGGGCGAATGAGCTTCCCCCCCACCGACCCACAGACTGTACCATTGAATTCAAGCCTGGGGCAAAACTCCCGAAGCCCAGATTATACTCCATGAGCCCAAAGGAGAAGGAGGAAATGGAAAGATTTATAAAAAAAAACCTGGAGAGAGGTTTCATTGAGCCAGCCAAGCCTAAAGTGGCTGCCCCGGTCCTTTTTAGAGAGAAGAAGGATGGCTCTTTACGTTTATGCGTGGATTATAGGGCCCTGAATACAATCAGTGAAAGCAACCTATACCCGCTGCCCCTCATGAAAGACATGCTGTCACACCTATCGAAAGGGAAAATTTTTCTAAACTAGACTTAAGGGAAGCTTACTATCGAGTGAGAATCAAGGAAGGGGACGAATGGAAGACTGCATTTAACTGCCCCATGGGGTGCTATCAATTCAAAGTCTTGCCATTTGGATTACAAGGGGGCCCTGCAGTCTTTATGCAATTAATCAATGACGTTCTAAGGGAGCACCTGTTTAAGGGGGGTCCTTGTTTACTTGGACGACATTCTTATCTTTACCGAAACAAAAGAAGAACACGTCAAACTTGTCAGAGTGGGTTTTAAAGAAGCTGCGAGCCGCTCACCTATATGCCAAACTCTCAAAATGCGAATTCCACCAGGAAAGGATAGACTACCTAGGCTATCGCATATCCCCACAGGGCATTGAAATGGACCCAGAGAAGGTCAGAGCAGTATAGAATGGGCACCACCCCGCACAAGAAAGCAACTACAAAGTTTCCTGGGCTTTGCAAATTTTTACCGCCAATTCATCCCCTCATTTGCACAGATAGCCTTGCCCCTCACTAACTTACTAAAAACGAAGGGAACATCCTCAGTAAAACCTAGCCAGCCACTAAAATGGACAATGGAGTGCCAAGCAGCGTTTGAGAGACTAAAGAGACTTTTTTCTGCCGAACCAGTACTAAGGCACCCAGACATGGACAAACCCTTCATAATACAGGCAGATGCAAGTGATGTGGCAGTGGGGGCTGTGCTATTACAAGAAAATGATGATGCAGTATTGCAACCCTGTGCATATACATCTAAGAAACTCACGGAAACTGATCACAAAAATTTAGAAGCCCTGAAAACTCCCAGGAAACTCAATCCCAAACAAGCCCGCTGGTCCCAGCATTTTCACCAATTCCAATTTAAGCTCAAACATTTACCAGGAAGAAAGAACTTCCTGGCAGATGCACTATCTCGCATGCCCCAATATAACAGCGCACGAACCACAGACTCTAGACCAATAATGGCAGAGTCACAACTGGCAGCGCCAGTAACCACAAGAACCCAAGCCAAAATAAAACCACAACTGGACAGCCAAACTGGATTGAATTCAGAAAAAGTTTGGAAACAGATGATTGGTTCCAGAAAAACAAACATGTGTGCACAATGAGAGACGGATTGCCTTGGGTAGGGGAAAAGTTATATATACCAACAACTCAAAGACTAACTTTCATGCAACTTTGCCATGACACAAAATCAGCAGGGCATTTTGGATTTGTAAAAACTTTACACTTAATTAAACGGCAATTTTGGTGGCCATCAATAAAAAAGGACATAGAAAGTTATGTTGCCAGCTGCCCAACCTGTGCATCAGCAAAGAGGTTGCAAGGGAAATCGCCAGGGCTGTTACAACCAGTGGCAAGTCCCTCAGCCCCCTGGAGGGAAATAGCCATGGATTTTATAGTGGAATTGCCTGAAAGCAATGGGAATACTGTTATCTGGACAGTCACGGACCTATTTTCCAAACAGGTGCACTTTATCCCTTGCCAAAAAATTCCCACTGCAAAGGCCTTAGCAAAACTTTTTATCCAGCACATTTACAGATTGCACGGGGCACCCCAACGCATCATCTCTGATAGGGGAGTGCAATTTACGTCTACATTTTGGAAGGAATTTTTATCCCTCTTAGGGACCACTCAGGGACTGACATCTAGCCATCACCCTCAGACAGATGGACAAGCGGAACGCTGCCAGTCGGTACTTGAGCAATATTTGAGATGTTTTTTAAATTTCCAACAGAGTGATTGGACGGACTTACTTCCTTTTGCAGAAGTTGCCTACAATAATGCAGTCCACTCCAGCACAGGCTACACTCCTTTTCAAATAGCCAACGGCCAAAGTTTCAACCCTATGCCAGAGTTAACCCCAAAAGAACCAACGATCCCTTCACTGAAAGAATGGATGGAAAACCTACAAAACACCTGGCCAATAGTCAGAAAATCACTAGATGAAGCTAGGCGGGCATACAAAGCACAAGCCGATAAAAAAAGGGTTGAGCCTACACCATTCATTATAGGAGAAATGGTGTACTTATCTACAAAATACCTAAAGTCCCTACAGCCCTGTAAAAAACTTGGACCAAAATATATAGGACCTTTTCCAATTAAAAGAATCATAAATCCAGTAACAGTAGAATTAGAATTACCCAAAAACCTCAGGCAAATACACCCAATTTTTCATTGCAGCTTGCTGAAAAGAGAGCATCAGTCACCTCTACGGCCAAAAATCCCCCCCCCACCACCTCCAATCATGGTGGAGGGGGAACAACACTTCGAAATAAAAGAGATCCTTGACTCTAGGAGATATCGTGGAACAACTCAGTACCTAGTTGCCTGGAAACACCTCCCTGCCTCACAAAATGAGTGGGTCCATAAACGTCACGTCAGAGCCCCGAAGCTATTGAAGAAGTTTCACACAGAGTATCCTAACAAGCCTAACTAAATTTTTTACTTGTGTTTTCTTTCAGGTGGATCTCTCTTATTGTTAAGAGGGGCCGGATGTCAGAATCCAATTATATTTCATCTTTAATTATCAAACATAGAAACTCCCAATTCTGCCTTCTCTGGATTCTGCCATAAGAGGGAGAAAAGGGGGAGAGCAAAGGGGCTTTATGGCCCTCACTTCCTTCAGCACACTTCAAAGGACTGAATGTGTGTTTATTGTGGCCTCTAAGCTTTAACATATCAAAGAAGAGTAATTGCCTTTCATGTAGTTATCTGAAGTCTCCATCCAGACGGAAGAAGAAAGGGGATGGAATTGTGATACTTGAAACTATCACTGGAAGGGGGGTTGATTGGGTGGGACTACTGGGGAACCCCTTAAAACCTTGAATGGGAGAGCTTGAACCCCAAGTCCTGTCTAGCATGCCTGCAACCATTTTCTCTTAATAAAGGATTCCTGTTGGAAGAATTATTCCAAGAGTTCTGTCTTCTTAAGATGCAAAGTGGGGTGGGTCCTCACAGAGAGTGAGTTGCAGGATTGATTCATTGCATAACGATCATTGAAAGCAACATCATTATTATCTTAGAAAGGAGAAGCTATTCTTAATATTCATTTTTGTCTGTGTATTAATTTTTAATGGGAATAACTTAATACAAAGCCATAAAACTATTTTGTTGATTCAGAACTTACCCAAAATGATATCAGTAGTAAAATATACTAGAGGCAATATGGCAACAACTTTTTTTAAAGCTTCCGTTGCACTTTAGACAAGGCCCAGACAAAAAACATTTTCAAAGGGTAGAAATAAGGATTGCATACCTATGGAATGGAGAAAGTTAAACATGCATTTTGTTACTTCCTAATCAAAGACAAAAAGAAAAACCACATTCACTATTCTTTATTAATCCACCCACATGTCCTCTAGTAATCAACATCAACAATTCCTTCAGCTTTTCTCTAGTTCCCATGATCTCTTCACCTGACTGCTACCCCCTATAAATACGTGGAAGTTGCTGTCGAAGCCATTAGAAGCAGGGTGATTCAGTGTGACAATCGAATTTGTGCATGAATAGTTTCTTTTATTGACAATTTTCAAAAGCCTTCCTAGGTGAGATGTCTTAAAATTCACTGAACAGGGACCAAATGTCCATGGCCTATATTATATTGTATATCATCAATAACACACCATTCTGTACTGCCATAAAATAACATAATTGAACCTATGTCACCATTTCTATTACACCACAGTGCTTTCTGAAATTCTATCTTTAGTTTACCAGGACTTTCCCGCACTACATTGCTCACATTCTTTCTTCTTCTTTCCTCCCTCATAATTCCCAAAATATCTTGTAAAATATGAGATAAGATGACAACAATGATGAATAATTATTTTAAACCAAACATAAGACTGTTATCTCATGTCTATGATGTGCGTATTGAATGCATGTTTATTTTCAATGATTCTGTGCTTTCTGTCATATTTTTTAAAAAGATTCAATTCTACAAAAATGCTTTTTTTATGGTTAGTTTCTGATTTTAAGTGCTTACATAGTGACTTTTATAACATTGCATATTTTGGAAGGTGTGCAAACAGACTCAGACAAACTATTAGCATTTTAATTAATTTGCAAATAATTCAAAGAAAAGATCAGAAATATAATAAACTGTACCCAAATAAACTGCAATTGGGTGAGGCATGCAGACTGAAACAATGCTTTCTGAATCACAAAGAAATTTGACTAAATTTACAATTTTATATTTTTTAAATTAGACCAATGACCATCCTTTCTGTTTTTATTGCATAAGGACTACATGTCCCGTATGCAAATGAGTATTCAGAAGCACATTTTCATTCAATTTCCGCATACGCTTCCTGATCAAGTACCAAAATCCAGACTGAGTAGCTGCTTCTGCAAATGTTGTCTTGCAGAATCCTAAAATTGTATCTCTATTAAAAAAAAAAACCTGACTATTTTCTGTACTCCTTCCCACTTATTACAAATCCACAACAGGGGAGAGGAAGATAATGTGTTAATGGCTCTCAATTAATTTGCTAAATTTATATATACATCAGCATTAGCTACAAGGCTGTCTTCTTAATGGCTCATCATACATTATCAGAAATTACTTGCTTCATATATATCAGGAGTCACCATATCTAGCTGAGTTTATTACACTAAGCCATATAATGAGTATGATTCTTACCTAGTCCAATGGATAAACTTAGTTACTAGGGTTAATAAGCTATGTTTTATGACTTAATGTGATATGAACTGCAGGCAACTATGGCTAACAGAATTATTTACAAAATCCCAGCATAGTCCAATGGATTGAATCCTACCTACAAAGTCATAGGCAATGTTTAAGATACCACTGCAGTTAAAGCAAAAATCTCCAAAATGGAAAGGGAAGGAATCCCTGTGGCTTTTACTCCACTAGCCTTTGCCGACTATAGTGTTTCAAGGCCACTGAGCCAGTGCTGTCCAAAGACATTTCCACAGTCATGTGGCCAGTATCATAATGGAAGACAAGGTGAAGAAATAGCAAATCTCCTTGTGCCATTGTATTCCATACTCCCATGGAGCAGTCTCGGACATGGTTTGGCAAATATATCAACTGTAGTTTAAGGCTACAATGGAGGCAAACTGGGTTATGCATCTCCTCACTTGGCTTTTTCCATTTCAAAATAGTGGTAGAAGATTTAGTGCCTACCACAAAGAAATTAATTCCATTAATGCAGCAATGTAACGCCAGATAGCAGCCTGGCATTATGCTTGAACTTTGCTAGGCACTGTGTAAGCACATTTGCACACAGGCACACACATGGACTAAAATCCCAAGAACCTGTACTAAATCATTTAAAAGCATCACAACACTCCTTCAGCAATATAGTGATTTCTTTCAGAAGTGTAATTACTTTTCTTTTTCAATCTCAGCATTTAATACTCTGCCTTGCTTTGGCATCAAAAGAGCAAGATTCAGGAGATGACAAGTATTTGTCCAAAAATTCTGTTTGAGATATTTACATAACTTCTTGCTTCCAATCAAATTATTAAAAACAGACACATGATTGTGACCAATGCAGTTCTCTGTTTCTCTGAAGTTAGCAATCCCTGGTTTCTATTATCTTTTCTCTCATCTTTCTAAGCAGAAGCAGTGATTTTACAGCCTCACATCTATGAAAGCATGGATCCAGACTGACCTGGTACAAACAAGCAAAACAGAATGGATGTGTCTTGCCATAGTTACATTTTTTTAGGGGAAATAAGTGACTGAGTAATGATTTAAAGTAGGGAGCTCCAGTTCCCACATTTGGGAGGAGCTGGGATTTTTGTTTTTCTTTATATCAACTGTAGTTTAAGGCTACAATGCAGATTTTTTCTGCCTCTCCCCCCTCCAAAGAAAAAAAATGAAGGGAAAGTGTTTTGGCAGTTATTAAATTCAAGGGTCATGTGGATCTTCCAACTGTAAAGTCTTAAGGCATAATACATTTTTTTCAAATACATGAACTCCTTGCCACATTTTTCCACGGTGCAGTTAATTCACTGGAAATGTACTTGGCTCTGAATTAGGAAACATCTCCCCTCATGTTTCCCCTCAAGAGTAGTTAATCAACTGTAAATACATTTGGACAAAACCCAGTTTTCCTAGGGTTTGCATTGCAGATCTAAACAAATGCCTTATGCAAATCACTTAATATACTATCTTTTTTCTCAGTGTTGATTGTACCACACCCACCTTTTAGTGCAACACGTATATGTATAAAAGAAGATGAGTCTCATGGCAAATGTTGCTCTGAAAGCATTTATTGATTCTTTCCCTGAAACATAATTCACCATTCTGTAAAGCAGTACTTTGGGGAATGATGATGCAGGCAATGAATAAGTCACCCTGGCAATTGGGTAATAAATAACAACTGGCCCATTTTCTCTACAATTCCTCTCTCACTCCCCATCAGCATAACACGAAGAACTGACAAACCAGATACTTTCAGAATCAGAATATATTTAATAGAGAGTAAAATTAGAAGCAAGTTGAAATAAGGTTGACAGTAACCAAGAAAGGAGGTGGATATTTAATATTTCATTAAGACAAACTAGAACTTGTGACCTGCATCACTGATAGTTTAGGAATTTATGTATTAGGAAGATAATACAAATATTTAAGAATATTTTTATTACCTAGGATAATCCATCTTTTATTTCCACTTCATTTGTTCCTACTATTTAAAAACAGTTAAATTCCCATTTTCTATAGAATATAAAATTAAGGAAGCTGTCAAGAAAGGAAATCTAAACAGTTTTCAAAGGTTTGTTTTATAAACTGAACAGTACTTTACAGATTTTAAACTATACCAAAACACTGCATAGTTTCAAGCGACATAGAACTAACCAATTCTGCCTCTACATTAATTTTTTCTGCATTAAAGAGAAACTTCAAGAAGTGTGAAGACAGAGTTAATTACATCCCTGATGATAAGAATGCAAGGCAAAGGGTTGTCACCCTTACACTTGAAAAACATCACAAGAGCAGGGATCCAAGCAAATAGACCAGAATAATCTGTTTAAGATTAAATAAAAGATTAGAAGATCATACTTCAATAAGCGGGGTACAGTGCCAGATTTAAGCACTTGGCTTCTTTAATCCCAAATTAATGTCCATTATTTGCGATACAATGAATGTGCATAGAGAATATGGATGATAAGTTTACAGAGATATGCCAGGACCAATACCTAGGCATTTTAAAAAAACACACTACTGCCAATTTCCAGTTTTAGTCTTCCTATGGAATTGATTTCTTCTCTGGTCTACATCTACCTAGTGTGGCTTGACACTATGCAAGAAGATTTAGGAGTCTCCATGACTAAATCAAATCTGAAATGTCAGGGTGAAATTTTCAATCTGTGTCAGTAAACGCTTATGGTCTGCCTCTAGAATATGCTGAGCTTATTTCTAAGCTGTAAGCCCTGAGTTACAAACCATAATAACTGAGATCATGAAACATACGGAAGACAACATCAAACATCGCAATGTGAATCAAATGATCACCTCTCAAAACATAGCTTTATACATTTTATATAGCTTTAGTTAAGTCCTAGAACCCATTCAAAGTGAATGAATGAATGAATGATGAATCTTCAAAATGTACTCCGCCTGTTTTTTGAGGTTCATATGAGGTTCATGTGATTTCTCTGGATTTAGTGGCTTAGGGGAAAATTGGCTCCATTCACAACCCCCCCCCTCGTCAAAAGCAGAAATTATTCAATCACTGTTAAGCTTGGGAAAATGAGCAATTTGGCACACAAAATGTTCACCTCTCAACCTGCCCAAAGCTGGAAATGCTGTGTATGTTCCAAAGAACGGAGGAACAAACAAGCATTTCCTTCTAAAGGCCAAAGCAGGACAGTTCTGATCAGCCCCACCCAGCCTCTGAACAAATGAAAGGTCCAGGAGTTCAAACCCCTCTGCATTTTTAAAATCTCCCTCTATTCCCAATTCTGTGCAAAAAAAAAAGTATTGAACTACTTATATTAAATAGTCAACAATTCCATTCTGCAGGCAAACACAAAGGGAAAACATGCTGACTGTTCAAGGTGGAAAAAGTCTACAATTGAGATGGAAGCTTCTCAATGTTTTTATTTTCCAATTTTAATGACTCACAGGAAAGAGAATCTATTTGTATCTTTCAGATTTGGCAACCTATAAGATAGTCAAGGACAGTTGGATATTGCAGCTTGCTTGAAAATTCCAAGAATGGAAAAAGTACCAGAATGGATAGGATTTCCTATGAAATATTCCCTATTACTGGGAAATGATAGGAATTGTAGTCCAGCATACATGAAAATATATTTTGGGAAATACCGTTCTAAAGCACAAATAATAAAAATAGACTTCTCTTTATATTAAGCATTCTAAGACATTTTAAAGGCTACATAAACATAATTTACTAAGGATCTGACCATTTTGTTGAAAAGTAGTACACACCAATCTACAAAGTAAAATGTACACTGAATAAACGGATTTCTTCATGGTATATTTCTTTCACTTATAAATAATAGGAATTTCCTTTCATAATTTAAGATGAAAATCAAACAATGTTGTTTGGTGGAGTGTTTTGAGGAGGGAGGGTGAGATGCCATAAAATTATCACTGACATTTTAATTAAAAGAAAGAAATGTATGGAAGAAAAACAGGGCACTTCCCATAACATTCAGCGATGGGTGCTCTGTCATTCTTTGAAAAAATCTTACTAAATTACCCAACCACTCACTCGGCAGAACAGCTATAATTCATTGTTCCTGTAATATAGTCGATATCTATCATTATTTTAATTAAACTGAATCTTAATTCATTATCTTCACTTCATTATACCTTGTTATTTTTATCACCATGATAGCATATTATCTTAGCTATCAGAGCTTTGAAATATTTTTTTCTGCAAAAGAGGTCATTAATACTTGAATTGTTTATCAAAAATTCAGCTACAATTTGTTTAAACACTTTTCCTTAGAAACAAGAATTGTAATAGCAGACACTTTCCTAACTAGCTACATCTATACATGTCTCTCATTATAAAATTCAGAGATATGCATTCAGAAGCCTTAGGGCCTATCCTGAAATACTTGGGTATGGTCCCAAAGACCTCCATTGTTACCAAATTCTATTTTTTAATGTGATAGAAATAGAAACTAAATACATGATTGCACACTGATCACATCAACTTCACTTTTACTTAAATTTTTACTAAAATGAAATTTTTATTTTTGTCCTCATCCCACATTACTCCAAAACCAAAGTCCTTGCTCCCGAGATGGGAGTAGCTGTGAATTTCAGGATATTTATCCTGATTTCATAAATCTTTTTTCTTCTTTGGCATATTTGTATAACTTCTATAGCAGTTAATCAGAAACATATATCTGAATTTAGTTGTGTGCACGAAGGTATTTCCCATGGAAACTCTTGCAATGTGCTTCGGAAAGAATATTACTCTGTCACGTATTTTGCTTCTAGCATAGTTTTCTTATAGAAATATTCCTTTTATTTATTGCAATTGATTCATGTTGATTTCTGCAAATAATAAATATTAGAATTAATTTTGGGGGAGGGGTTAATAGCAAATAATCATCCAATTTGCAGAAAAGCTGCTTCTTAATGATTTTCTCAATTATGAGAACTATTTGCCACTTTAAACCCCCATTTTTACCCAATATTGTTGTACTGAATTCTGTTCATAATGAATACAAAAGATGTTTTAATTAAAGCTTATTAATTACTGTTTTTATCAGTTGGAATCTCTATAATTACACTGCGGTCCAGATAGATGGCAACACCTACTGGCTGTTGTGGATCATAAAAAGCTAAGCAGAATTGGACTTAATTTCAGAAGTTGGAAAATAACACATACACACTCAAGGCAAAGAAGGGAAAGCAAACAACTTTCATATTGTAGCTAAGACTAGATCAGCGGTGTCAAACTGCCGGCCCGTAGGCCGGTTGCATCATATTGAAGCCGGAAAGTTGGCAGCCCATGTTCAAGACCCAAGCACCATGTAACAAGGTGAGCTCCGCTCCTAACTCCTGCCTATCTAGCAATTCGAAAGCATACAAATATGAGTAGATAAACAGGTACCACTTCAGTAAGAAGGTAACAGCATTCCGTGACATCGTGCTGGCAATATATGATAGTGGAAATGTCTCTGGACAGTGCTGGTTCAATGGCCTTGAAATGGAGATGAGCACCACCCTCTATATCTGGCAATGACTAGCAGAGTATAATCTATATGTCAATTCTGGAGAATACTTTGAAGGTCTAAGACAGTGGTTCTCAACCTTTCTAATGCCGCGACCCCATAATACAGTTCCCCATGTTGTGGTGACCCCCCAACCACTTATACATCACTGGGTGCCAGGGGCGTGGCCAAAGAAAAGGGGAAAAAAATGGCGGACAGCCTTGTTTGGCGACCCCTGTGAAATGGTCATTTGACCCCAAATGGGGTCCTGACCCACAGGTTGAGAACCACTGGTCTAAGAGGACACAATAAACCTGCACAATCTATCAGAAACATTGCATGAATTTTAAATTGCACAGTTAACAAGTTACTAAGTTATTCCTGGATCTATATCTCAACTTTATTTCAGGACTTTCTCCATTTCTCTCTGCAATAAGATTCCTGTGGGGATGACTGCTACTCAAACCAGGCACAGAATAACATTGAATAGGAGTCTTCCCAGACCTATCTCTGCCATCTAAAATCACTACACTGACTCTTTACTTAAATGCACCCATAATTTATAACTTAAAACATATAAAGAAAATTAGTAGAAAAAGACTATTGTTCAAATGGCTAGAAAATATTCTCATAAAATCAATAATTTATTCTGATACATTAAGAAACATACAACAAATGCAAAACAATTCAGTTTATTTTAATATAGTATTAGAGCATTATTTTCTAGAATACAGATAAATCAAAATTTATTTAAGAAAAAAATGCTTCTAAATAACTTAAGAATAATGTAACATCCTGTTTTCACACACACACCATCCTAAGAATATTTAAATCTTCCATGTACAAGAAATTGCATACACACAGCCTACAGAGGGCACTGTTGTATCAGCTTTAGAATATTTTGGGGTGCTGCACTGATCTGTAAAAAAGGAGCTGTCAAAACTATCCAATTCACAGAATATGAAAGAGGAAAATGTAGTAAGCTTAGCCCGTTTGTAACACCCCAAAGAACAAACCAAGATTTTCTAACTAGATTTGAGAGGAAAATATAAACTTTGCAGCAACCTGTTGGACTGAATATGTCACTATAGTATATATAAGTAGAATAAGTCCTGGTAGTTGGCCCATTAAAAAAGATAATTTAATCAGAGAACCCTAATCTTCACAAATCAGTTTCACTAAAATCCCATGTTGTGATCAGCAGAAACAACATGCATGAGTGAATTCAATTCTATCATTAGGAACAGGGTATTAATACTGTACAGTTTTGGTTTTAAAAGACTAATTCTGTCCTTCCAGCTTTGTAGATATTAAAAACAGTAAGACATTATTACTAGCAATATAGATATAAAATTGCCAAACTTAAGTTTTCAAAAAAGCTTACCATAAATAACATTACTATCTCCATGTTAATAAAAGAGATGCTTTGGATTTTATTAAAATAGCATTACAAAGAAGACATAATGACTTATTTTATGTATAAGTAAAAGTAGTACCAACATCCCATGTTTGATTACAAAATACCATAATTTTGATTACAAAAACAGGAAATGTAAATTACCTGCATCAAATTAATCAAACTTGATATCTATGCAAAATGTATGTTTGATGTATTATCAAAATAGCAGCAATATTCAGAGGGATTTTTTTCTCTGTATGAACCTTTTGTCTGTAACATGTTTAAATTAATACTTCAATTTCTTTTATTTCAACATTTATTTAAGCATGTATAATTGAGTTCTGCTACTACAAGATGATTGAGGACTAAATAAATACTATTTTTCATTCATTCTGTTGTTTAATAAGGACATCCTATATATAATCTGAGAATTCCCTTAGCTACTCCCATCTCATAAAAAGATGATGTTTTTAGTTCCTTTGTTGACATTATTATCTTCAAAACTAGCTAATTCCAAAACTAATTCTCACGATTCAGCATCTTCAGTGGATCTACACAGGATTCAGTCCTAAAATGCAAGCTTTATTTCTTAATCAAGAAATAAAGGGTTTCCTAAATAGTTTTTATATATTTACACACACACACACACACACACACACACACACACACACACATATTGCAAATCCACTCATGTGTCACAGTAAATCCAAGAAAATTGATTTTAAAATGTGATTGCTATAAAGATTATTAAAGCAAATCACAGATTTCATTTTTGCAAAAAAGATCCAATAGTAGTTGTGTAGCAATATTAATTTTAAGTGATAATTAGAAATCTACTTGCTGCTGGAGAAGTATGTACCATTTTAGGCATTATAAATACTTCACTTAAAATGGTAGTATTCTTAAAGGAATATTAAAGCAAGATGATTTGCAAATATTATAGTTAATTAATGCTCATTTTGCATTTAGAAGGATGACATGATCTTCTTAAGAATAAATATACTGTTTCTTTCTGAAGTCTTGCCAAACTGAACTAGGTAAAGGTTAGATTTAATGACTAATAAACAGACTTTAAAGACAAAATTAAAAAAAATACCAGTGACTGATCAGCTTCCAATTAGTGAAGCTTAACTTTTAAACAGGAAGAGGTTTGAAAAGAATGAGTACAATTGGAAACCCATACTTCACATTCTGCAATATCCCTGATAAAGGGAGGAAATGTGTGTTTATCAATGTGTAGCAAGTAAACAATCTCTTACTTGCTCATTTCCAAATACATGTGAGAATCTTATAGATCCAGAATGCTACATCCATCAACCAAGACCACATTAGAATAACCTGGCAGTGGAAAATTAAGAAAATCTGGCAATCAGATTTTTAGGATTTAGAAAAAGAAATCAAGGTTTCCTAGTCATCTTTCATCACTACCGTAGTTTTCCTTTCTATGCTTATTCAGAACAAACACAACAGGCTGCAATCCCACATGCCCAATAGGGAAAAATACACAGAGGATTTATATAAAATTTCATATTTCTCCCAATAAGCTGTTACCTTTTGTGTGACAGGAGGAGGGGGGGACAGCAATGGGGAAAACTGCAGAGGCATCTAGATGTTTATTAATGGCATTAGAAAGACAAATGCAACACTTGGAAAATGATTCCAATTCAGTTTATTTTCAAATAAGATTAAATGCATTCTTCTATAATACTTTTGGAAAAAGATGCAAAACCATTTAATCTAAAAACAGCATCCAACTAAGAATATAGCAACCATCTATTAGCCTCTTTCAATTCCCTCCCAGAGTCACTCTCCCTTTTTCCCACCCCAATTTTTATTACTGCCTCTGGTTTCTTAGTGCCAGATGTAACTAAATTTAGGTGAAACTGCTGGGTCTGTCCAATACATTCAAACAAGGTACTTTGCAACATGTAAAAGCAAAAAGTATCTCTTTTCAAATAATTAAAACAATGATATCTCTTTACAAGTTTGCAAACTGCTTCAAAGGCTGTATCTGTTTCCTTATTCATGCAATCCCACAACCACTTTATCAAAGGCAGCTGGAGAAAACTGTTTTCAGGGTATACTTCAGGGGTCTTCAAACTTGGCCCTTTTATGACTTGTGGACTTCTGGCAGTTGAAGTCCACAAGTCATAAAGGGGCCAAGTTTGAAACCCCTAGTCTACTTCTTCCATCTTAAGAGGGAATCTACAGTATCTCTTTTTCTGAATCCCTGATCCGTCATTAAATGAATGTTACATCTCAATGCAGTCGCGTATAGAATGATAAAAACCAACCAATTCACCAGTTTATATTAGCTAAACCTATGTTACATCCAAAGATAGTCCTTGACTTACAACCGCAATGAAGCCCAAATTTCGGTTGCTAAGTGAGATATTTGTTACGTGAATTCTGCCCCATTTTACAACCTTTCTTGCCAAGTCGTTAACTGAATTACTGGAGTTGTTAAGTTAGTAACACAGTTGTTAAATTAATCTGACTTCTCTGTTGACTTTGCTTGTCAGAAGTGGCAAAAGGTGATCACATGACTCTAGGACACTACAACTGTCAGTTGTCAAATGTCTGGCGTTTGATTACACGACTATGGGGATGCTGCAGTGGTTGTAACTATGAAAAATAGACATAACTTACTTTTTCCAGTGCCATTATAACTTCAAACAGTTACTAAATGAACTGTTGTAAATCGAGACTACCTGTAATTAATTTCGATCTTCCCATTTATACACATTATCATCCTTATCACCACCATTGTTAAACCACTACAGAAAAAGGCAACATGAATCTAATCTACACTATCAAACCAAAACAATGCAGTAAATTGCAAAGGACTGTGGGTACAATAGTTTCATGCATCAGAAGAACCCATAATCTAATATCATTGAAATAATATAGGAAGAATAATAACAGAAACTAAAATAATATATGAGGGATAGTTCCAGTGCTGCTATTCATATAACACATAAACAAGTGCAGAGTCTAACTTCTGCTTGGATAGGGAAGAAATCCTTGGCAAAATATATACTATGTGATTTATTTGTTAGTTGCCTGTGTGGGTTGTTATACAATATGATATACACCACAATTTAATCTCTAGGATACCTTCACCATGCAGATCATTTTTGAATCTAAAGATTGGCTGTTATTTAGTCTGTAAAATGTCTTATTTTTTATCAGTCTCAGTTGACTAATACAAGTTCACCAAGTAATCCAGTAGTTATAGTACATGCATCCACTTTTCTACTAAAATCAATGCTCAGTAGGTAGTTTAAAGTAAATTCCTCAATTCATGTCCATCCCAATGGGCTGGATTTCCAACGCCTGTAGCTTCTAGCCAGGATCAGCTGGAAATGGCTATTCCAAGCAAAACTACTATTCAAAGGATCAATCTATCTGCTAAAAATCTGTAAATATTTCCACAAATTATAGTCACACTGAACATAATGAATGAACAGAGACATAAAAGGATTCAAATAAATTATCACTATTCAGTAGAAGTTCATTATAATAATGAGAGACTAAGGAGAAAAAAATAATTCTACTGGTAAAGTAAATGTGACAAGTAGAAAATGTTGTGAATGGATCTATAGTTGAGAAAACATATTTTAAAAGTTCTGTTTTAAAATATAATATGCTTATAATAATATATAAGCAGGTAGACAATGGGTAGCAAAATAGGATATTAGAAAACACACTTTGTCTCTATGGATCTCTATTGCTTCATGTAATTGAGTAAAGGAATAAACCATGTTTCACATTAATATAACAAATATCATTTCCCTTTAGAGTCTGCTACATTTAAAGATGTAAATTAAAAATTTACATATGTTCCTCTTCAAAACATATCTTCACATAAGTAATACATTCTTAAGAAACGTGTTTCATAGGACTTCCTACATTTAGGATCTTGGACCTGTTTTAGGAATTATAGAATCAATGGCACAAATAACTAATTTAAGATATTTATTCTTGATCTATTACATAATTGAAGATGTTATACAATACCAAACTGCCTTAACCATTATATCTAAAACAAATCAGGAGATCAGATTAACAGTTTATCCATTAAGAGCACTGTGCCAAACTATTATCTTAGATGTGTATGCCAAATAGTACCTACTATATTTTTTAGCATTATTTAATCGAATAGAATGAAGTAAATGACTTAGCTATTAAAACAACCCTAACAATCATAACACATGTATTGTATTTTTGAATGCATAATTAAGTTATTATGTTATATTTTATTATAACAAGCCAATTCTTATTAATGATCACAGTAATGGACATGTTATGTTTTGGGGAAAATTGAAAATGTACTAAAACTCAAGTGTGTATTTTTTTTTCTAATTGTGTGTTTAGTATCTATAATGTATGAATACTGTAAGGATATACACTGGTTCAGCACACTATCTTAGTGCTATTTAACCCCCCCAAAAATATGGTTTTGAATATTTCTTATTTCTAGAGTTTTGCCACTTGGTTGCAGGATCACTTTGTTTTGCACTGAACTTCAGTTCAGGTAATAAAGTTACTAAGATGAAATGACAGATTTAGTTTTTCATCTGGATTTTCACAGAACCTAATACTGATTAGGGCTAAGAGGGTACTACTGGTCCAGCTGCCTTCTGTGCTAAAAGAATTCCTGTTCCTAGTGTGTAACATCTTAACTATTATACCATACTAGCTATATTCTTAAATATGGATGGATGGATGAATGGATGGGAGAGTAGGAAGAAGTTTTTGCAGTCAAATTATTCAAATCTAGAAACCTTTCCCAAAAGGTTTTATCCACTACCACCTTTATTGTATTCTTCAGCACCAGGTAAAAAATCTTTTTTTTTTTCAGTATGTTTTACAACAGAATTTAGTATTTTATGGCTCTGGAAAATTTACTGACTTTATAGATGCTGTTTCTGGCTTTTATTATTTTTATTGTGTCTAGAATAGTTTTACTCCCCTTTGGAACTTTTAGTAAACACTGATTAAGCTTTATTTAAATAAATTAATCTTTCAAACTTTGCAAAATTGTTTTACCATTTTTTTTAAAATGCCAAATGGCAAGATGCTTTACTCTGAATTATAGCCAGACTTCTTTTAGTAACTTTTCATATATTATTATTAAAAACAGAACATAGTATAAGTCAAAAGAACTCTTGGAATTTTATAAGAACCTAAAGACAGAAACAATTTTGTTTCAACTCCTTCAAATCAACTCAAGAGAATTACATTTTGAGCTACAACAACTGCAAATTTATGACACACTGCAATAATTATTTCCCAGATATGAATACAAAAAATTACTGCTTTTGCCCGATTTCTGCAGTTTGTTGGTATCTTCCAGATGGATATAACGTCAGTGCTCATAATTCCCGATCAGCAGAGCCAAAACTAACTCTGATCAATGTACCACAGAAAAAAGGAGCAAATTTAGCACTTTCTACCTTGTTAGCAAGCCCCCCCCCCCAAAAATGCTCTGAGATATTTTTATAAAAATTATTGAAGACTGTAGTTTTAAAACATTACCATATCTTTTTAAAATTAAACATCTGAAGTCACCTATGTTAGCAGCTTAATGTTGTATTATTGTAAAGATACTGATACCTCATTCCAACATGGGAAAACACATGGAAGATACCTGTATGACTAAACGTTTGAAGGAAAAGCCTTAATGAAAAAGTTTGTACATCACTGTATATGATAATATGGTTACTATGTGTAAACTCAGCCAACTGTGGTTTATTTAGCAAACTGGGATTAAAAACATTGCTTTACACCAGTGGTTCTCAACCTGTGGGTCGGGACCCCATTTGGGGTCGAATGACCATTTCACGGTGGTCACCAAACCATGCTGTCCGCCATTTTTTCCCTTTTCCCTAGCTGTCCTACTCCCTCTTATTGGTGGCCACACCCACTTGGGGGTCACCACAACATGGGGAACTGTATTATGGGGTCACGGCATTAGAAAGGTTGAGAATCACTGCTTTACACAATGTGTGAACCCTGTAATTTTGTCAGCTAGCTTAGAGTATGTTCATTAAAGGTTTTTTACCAACTGCTTGATGACTATTTCTCAGAAAAAGAGAATAGTCTAGGAGGCTATTTGAATATACTGTACTCACATAATCATCAATTCTTAAGTGCAAGTACTTTCCCACAGGGAAATGAAAGTCTTTCTTTCTTTCTTTCTTTCTTTCTTTCTTTCTTTCTTTCTTTCTTTCTCTCTCTCTTTCTCTCTTTCTCTCTCTTTCTTTCTCTTCCTTCCTTTCCTTTTCTTTCTTTTCCTTCCTTCCTTCCTTTCTCCTTCCCTTCCCCGTTTTCTTTCCAAATCCCAAACTCTTATTCTTGTTCTTACAAAGTACCCAATAATGTATTGATGTACGCAAGGTTTCAAGTGCAATTTTAGAAGTGCTTTAAATGACTTCAGCTGTAAAAGCATGGTTATTGAATGTCTTTCATAAATGCAATTGATTCCATATATTTATATCTTTGAATTTTCTTCCAGCGAAATTAATATCTATTTAGAAAAAAAACACATCACTTATTTAGTCCAAGACAACTTGATAACATCTCTTTCAACTATAGTTATAAATATCATGCACAAACTTCCAAAGCAGAAGTTGTCAAGATTTAACATTAGCATTAATTTATGTCATAACTGATTGTTATTCTCCAGATAATAGCAATGTATTCAGTCCTTGCTGTCTGGAAGAAAATGAAAAGAAAGTTTGTCCTACTATTAATCATTTAATTTAATTGATCAATAATACATTTCCTTTCCTCCCCCTCATACCTCAGCCTAAAATAATCTTCTGGCATGGAAAAAGTTAGAACAATTCTCTAAGAACTACATTGTGTATTAGAGTCAAATTTAATGGTACCGCAAATTTTCAAACCCTACCCCTTAAACAATAAACAAACAATCACTGGATTCAGTTTTAAGTCAAGAAGAAAACTTTTCAAGAGAGGGCTGACACTATATAACGGCACTGGGGCCAATTTCAAATAAAATATTTCTTAGAAGCTAAAATAATGCAGGTTTTCACTGAACAAGCATGGACATCCTGCAAGATTTCAGGACTTTGGGGGGAGGAGTGTAATTTATTTATTTAATTTTGGGATTCTGTCACACCCTTAAAAATAAGTTAGCTGATGTCCTACCTCATACTATTCCTCATGCCTTTGGGAATAGAATAGTTTGAGCTATTATCCATCATGAAACTTAAAATACATTGTTTTCAAACAGGACTGAGATCTGCATCCTTCTAGCTAGAGTTTCCAAAGCTTTCACACTCAGGTAATTATTTCTAAGCCTACTTCTTCCTTTCATTAAAAAGCAATTGTTTTTTTATCTCTTTTGCACACAAACTGTCTTACACAAATGTTTCACTGTTCCTCTGTGTGACTTGATAGGAATATGCACACATTTTATGTGTCACATAAAAGATTATTAACTTCTTTTCCATAAAGTTTCTCCATAACTTATCTGCTTATTAAGGATCCTCTGATAATTTCAAAGGTAAAGCTGGAACAATCTTGAAGCCATTGCTTTAGAGCAAAGCAAACTTGTCCTTGATCGAAATCTCTTTTTCAGAACCTCTATGGAACCAGTACCACTAGGATCAGTATATTTATTATTATGCATTGTATTGTTGTTATTTTTGCAAGTGAGATATTATACATTTAATTTAACAAGCAGCCAAGAAAGAGATTCAGAATAAATGGAAGAAAAAATAAAGATGCCTTTGCTTCATCTATGAATTTACTTCCACTGCAAATATAGGATACCACTTGTAGCATAAAGCCTTTTGTTTCATGTGTAATATTTACCTGCTGCTACTTCAGTCTGTTTATTACAGCAGAGGTTAAAAGCCACATTGCATTCGCTGGAGGCTTACAACTTCCAACACATTATCTCAGTCGTTCCCCTACAGTAATTACTTGTGGTGATAGAGCTAAACACCAATCCAGAAGGAAAAAAATAATATCCATGAGCATAGCCTATAGCCACAGGTATCCAAGTTAGAAATGTTTAAATTTGGAGTGAACAACCTTCTGGTGGCCTCATTTTTCCAGCCATATTTTTGTTCAAAGCAATGGTCTATTTCCTTCAATCAGTGTGCATGCTAAAAATATTCTGCTGAGATCCATAACTGATCTCTCTGTAGTTGGGTGCATATTAAACACACCATTGTTCTAAAAAGGAAATCCAAATTTAGAAATAGCATAAGAATTATTATATTCCTAGTTATTGTTGAAAATCTTCTAAGTATAATTTCTCTATTAGAACAAAAACAATAAGCATCCTATTTGAAATTCATCCACCAACTTTCAGACCAATAGTCACGATTGTCTCATCTATTTCAGGAGGGATATTTCTAGGAGAAATCAGCCACAAATACAGAACCTTAAAATCTAAGCAATATAAATATAAAAAATCTGTTTTATAGAGACTACAGTGATCAAGCTTCCTAGTTTGAATATCATAAATCAAATAATTATGACCCACTTATTTAAAATGGTTAAGAGACATAATATTACACATTTGGTTACATTTTTAATCAGTATTTTCATGTTAAAGGTCTATAGAATTAGTACAAAAATATCCAGTCAACTGCATCAGTCCAACAATTCATTTTATATATAGGATAGCTTAGATGCCTAAATGGAGCATTCTACTTATATTGCATGACCAAATCAATCCAAAAAGGGGCAAATAGAAGAGTCTAACATATATATATATATTTATATATATATATGTAGAAACATTCTAATTAAGTGTGGGGAACTATTGTTCTTCTCCGAATTCTTAGAAAAAGTCTTGCATTACTATAGTTCACTTTGAATGCAATACTGTAAAGTATTTAATGCTTCTTGAGTTAGGCACAAAAAAAAAGAATATATCAGCAGTGTAAAATGTGGAAGATATTGGATCACCATACCATTGTGATGTATTTCTTGGCATAAATAAATATTTTTACAGCAATAATAGGATGTTTAACCTTAAGCAGGAAGCAACAATAAAGAGCAGAACAAGCTATAAATTAAGACCAATTCAGCCAGGTTTATTCTCTTTGGGAAACTGGATATATATAGCAAAGTATAGAGAATAGGCGACTATAGGCTTGGTGTCTACAGCTTTAATTCTTATATTTAAAAGAAGAAATTGTCATACAAAATACCTTTACAAGTTTCAGAAGCTGATAAAGATCTTCCACCTCATCACCCTCACATTTGGTGTAGATGTTGCCTGTGTTAACGCTGGTACCCTTAATCGTGTGACGGTAGAGAGGCAAGCCCATTGCTTCAGCATATAATTCTATAGCATGATGGCCCACTGTTTGATACATGTAACTATCCAGTTCATCGAATCCTTCTGAAAGGCAAACAAAGCATTACTACATTATCGAATGTACAGTCAAGAACACTAAAATATATATTGTACTGTGTTTAAGCACTCCCTTTATAAAACTCCCCTTATACAATACAAATCTCTTCTACCCCCAATTTCATTTCAATTACTCCCAAATGCAAAATACAGAATAATACTGAAAACATTCCAAACATCTTAAAAAGAATAAACCTATCAACTACAGCTTCCCTCCCTTTGCATGGAGATTATTTTTTTAACATGCACCAACAAAAATTCAGTCTCGTATAAGGATCAGCCTAGGATGTCATCATTCATTCGTTTCTTCCTTCCTTCCTTCTAAAACATCACTGACCTTTGAAAAAGTCATAAAAATATAAGTGCAGAAACAATCATATGATTTTTTAAAAAACTGTAATAAAAGAATCCTAGAAGTTAACAGTGTCTGCTCACTGCTGCTCTCACCCACTGAGTGGGACACTGCCACAAAGGCCAAAATCCTGTGATAAAGACCAGCAAGTTCATCACTTGTACTATAGCTAGCCATAATAAAAATCATGAAACGTTAAGAACTGCCCTTGAGATTTTATTGCCCTGTCTATTTGGTTGTGCTCTAAAAGACAGCAAATACCATTTCTATTATTGTATAAGCCTTTTCTGAATATTTCTGGCTGAAAGATATAAATGTTTTTAAGACAGAAATAATACTGAACAAACTGTTACAATAAGTCATCCTGAAGCACATCCTATATTGGGAGAAGACAACCTTGTGGTACTCCATAAATTATGGGTTGGAATGAATTTCCTTCGCACTACCACTAGTGCAAAAATTTTATTCAACCCATTTCAGACTTTTGGTAAGAGAGCAGAAGATTGAGAAATAGGGTAGGGTGAAATACCAGTAAAGTATGCTTGATCCACCAGTAAAAGCATCACAAGTTTTCAATACATGGAAGGATTCTTGTATTCTTAGTAAAATTACCATGGATCCAAGCCACTAAACCATGGGTCTTCAAACACAGGGTGGATAATAATTGTTGATTTTTTTAAAAAAATAAAAAAATCGGATTTTCTTTATTTTTATCAAATTTACTTTAATAAAATGTTTTTGGAGTAAAAAGCTAAATCTAGTTTTCTATTTAAGATACATTAATAATTTAGTTTATTCAGCATGAAATGGAGCTTAGGTATGTAGCATGAGGTTGTATATTCTGCAATATTTACATTTTTGGTAAACTCATTCAATGAATCCGGGCTCTGCAAGTTGAGATAACATTCACTGCATTGATGCATTCACACAATTTCACAGTAACCATGAGATAAATCACAAAACAAAGTTCAGAAATATTCCTTTATCCAGTTGGTTTGCAAATCTATATACACCACAAACTGTATGGTTTTTTTTGAAGAGAAATCCATCAGTACCAGTCTCTAAGTGTTTTAATTAAATAAAAGAATTTGAGTAGTTCTTCAACTATTTATGATTAGCCTATTAACCTAAAATTGGTTCTGCTATCATTCTTTTACTAACCTGTCAGCTTATTATTCTGAATAGGAAACCTTCATTTTGTTTACAAATAATAATATTAAAGATTCTAACTACCAACAAGAATGAGTCCTTACATTTAAAGAGCACCTGTCATTTCAGATCATCATGGCAGCGCCTATTAGTGGGCATCCACTCACCTGCTGCCCACCACGACCCTCACCTTGTTGTGTCACTGCGGCATCACCAGCCGTACCATTAAAGTGAATGGGGCTGTAAGTGAGTCAACAGCGGGTCAGAGGAGCTGCTGTAGGACAAAGATGACAGTTGCTCTTTAAAAATTATGATTTAAATTGAGTTGATTTAAATCTAGCCTTTTTACTAGTGATTTAAATCATGATTTAAATCATAATTTAAATCAACTTGATTTAAATCAAATCCACCCTGTTTAAACATCACAACTTTTAAGACCTGTGGACTTCAACTTCCAGAATTCCTCAGCTAACATACTGGCTGAGGAATTCTGGGAGTTGAAGACCACAAGTCTTAAAGTTGCCAAGTTTGGAAATCTTTGCACTTAAAACAAATATTAATATTTCCATTGGATTAACCAATTTTTTCGTTCCTTCCTTCTCTAGGTGTACAGCTCAGTATCTGCATACATCTTGACAAAAGATAAAATATGTTTTCTGAGTAAACATGTATAGATATACAGCTCTGATCAAAATATTATTAGAATTATAGCACATCTCAAACAGCTGGCCCAAAATAACCTAGCCAGCTTTAAGAGGACTAGAACTCAAAGTCTCCCAGTTTCTAATTCAGCAATTTAACCATTACACAAAACTGGTTCTAAATTGTATTATCAATTTGGAGGGATACACTCCAACTGATACAAAACATATACTTGTATTAAGTGTAAACAAAAAATAATCTTAAACATTGCAATATATGTTAAGTTTTCTTTTAAAAGATCACAAAAATACCTTCTAAATGAACTCCTAATTTAATATTTATGTAATTTACTGCAACTTCCAATGCAATAATAAATCAAAGTTTATGACATCTCATGTACAATAACCCTTAAAATAATCAAGTAGCTTAAATGGTAACACTGATGTTTCTGGTGAAGATTAATGTTTAAAACAAATGTAACATGAGAACTGCAATACATTATTCCAGCTTATTATCTCCTATAAACTTAGTTGGGGACCTGACTCTTACCCAGAGCAATTCTTAGCACAAAAAATTTACATTTTTACCTCAAAATTCTGTGTATACTTTCTCTCAAGCATCTATAGAATTTGGAATACTTTTCACAATATGTAATTATGAGCTACACAGACATAATCTGACTTACTATAAAAGAATTTTCTATGCTCCTATAAACCACTCTTAACAAATTCATATATTTCCCACTTTTGTTTGATAAATAAAATGATAAAATGTTGGCTCTAGATGAAGAGTTCATAGAAAATGTGGGATCTTTACCTTTATTTTCAGTAGGTCTTAAATTGGCTAAGGCAACAATCTGATGGCCAGCAGAAACACAATGCATCATATTGTAACAGCTGTCTTTTCCACCACTAGAAGAAAAAAAGTTTTGTGTTATCTGATAATTAAACAAACTTTTCAATAAGAACTCTCTTGAAGTAATGTTTATATTTACCTCAAAATGGCAGTGAAATTGTTTACACTTAAAAAATATCAGTGCTTTTCAAATAAATCATCAGTATGTTTTTAATTTTTTTTTCAGATGAGTCACTAAATATGTTTATGTATATTTTAGCTCTGTCACTTATACCTTAAATTCAAATCAATTAGGCAAGCAATATTTGAAGCAATAAGCTTTATTCTCTTTAATGTCACCAAAGGTTTCTTATCTATGTTATTAGTTTTCACATGTAAGTGGGAAATGAAAGTACTATTTGTACAAGGTAGTATGGGACAATATGTAAAAAACCAACTTCTGATTTTCTAATATGCCTATTTAGGCCAAATCAGGATGCTTTTATAATTAACTCAGTCTGTAAAACAAATTTTATATCTAGCACAGTATATGATAACAGGTTGCCAATTTAGGAAAACAAATAATTTATCACAGCAAGTAGGTAAGGTAAGTACTGAAATTCATTTCATCATCTTGACTGTATTAAAAAATGCAGCACCATTCCACTTGAATGCAAATATTAAAAACAAATGCACAGCCAGAAAAAAATACCACAACTAAAGCATCAAGCTTTAAAAGAGTTATTGTTAAACCTTCAATGTCAGTGACTTTTCACAGGCTGAAACTAGAATGCAAATTAATGTTGTGTGGGTGCAAGACTTCCATCAGAAACAATTTAGTTACCAAGGATATCAGTCAGAATGAAAAGCACTATATTCCAGAGTATTTGTGAGGCACGAATGTTTGATTCTTCATAATTGCCTCATTTTGAAAAATGCTCAGTACTTTTCAGAGTTATGACCGCCCTTTAAAAAAAATAAGCATACATAAATTTGAAAAATAAAATGGGAAAAACTACATAATTATAACTAAATTATTTTTGTCTCACAAAATTTTATAGAATACACCAAACATACATTGACTCAGGGAGTTCTGAACAGAACAGTAAATTAATCCAAATGAACAACAGACAGATAATTTGTTACATTTGAGATAGTACCTGCAGGCTTTAATACTGAGATATTCCATTACTAACTTTTATTATATACTTTCTACATATAGTTCAAACATGTTCAAAAAGTCCCCAAACCAAAAAGCATATTTGCGAAGGAGTAGGATGCAGAGAATATGAAGGCATTTGTGCAGTGGATGGATGCCATTACATCAATGGGCAGGTGTGCTTGAACAACAGTGAGTGCATGTAAGAGGCCACAGAATGGACTTCTCCTACCCACATTTTTGAAGAAAGGGCATCTTCAGCTCTCAAGATTACAAACAGAGATAAACTGGTATCTACTAATCACCATGAATCAGTCTTAGAGTAAAGCTAGGCAATAAAAAGGGAGATTTGGCACCCGTTCCTGTATGGCTTTCTTTATCAACAAAAGATTTGTCCTGATATTCTTAAGACCTTCTTGGAAAGAGTCTGTTTGGTTCATCTACATATTGAAACCCATTTGCCGGATAAATCCATAGAACTTTTTCAAAACTGGATGGATGGATGGGCCAAGGGAGGGAGCGACTTTATCAAGACAGGAATACAATCCAAGCTTTGCTCAGTTCAGAAACCCTAATTATAATAAGCTTCACTTTTTCCTAGTTTTGTTTAACATAATTCAGAACATAACTAATTGAGTAATTAAACATTACTTTCTAAAGAGAAAACTGACTTCAAGAAATAATGTTCTATGCATCTTTAAAAAAACCTATAGTCTTTCCAAAAACTTCATAGGAAGAGCCATGGTCCTTAGAAAAATTTTAATTCAACAATTAATAATTATTCATGAGCTGGATGTCCTTTATTGTGAATGATTTGTTGTTTGTATGTAATTACACGACTTAGAAGAAGTGTCATTTAGATTACAGCTCTTAACTTGACACCAGACATTGATACACCAAAGGAGAAATTCAGCAAATGTAAAGAAATCATATGAAATAAAATTGCTACTGAAAAACTTAATAGTACTAAGTTGATTGGTGTACAAATCAACTTTTCGCAAATCTCAAACCAGTTCTTGTGACAGAATATGCCCAGTAATGTACACATTATTAATTTAATAATTTGAGAAGAAAGTCACAATTACTTGGAAAGTAAATCATAATCATATTTACAAGTGGCCCTTCCATTCAGATCATAAATCTGTGCAAGTCACACACTACAGTTCTTTAAATACAAACTGATGGACCCATTCTATCAAAACTGAAGCAAGGGGAGATGGGAAATGATCAAAAAAAATCTAGTTTTAGCAAATCCTTGTGCCATAAAATTATTTATTTCAGCAGTCTGTTATAAGAGTTATTTAATCTCAAGAATAGTCTCTGAACTTATTTTTTTTCCTTTTCCTTTTTATATAATTCATCATTAAGCTGTGCTTATGATTCACTACAGCCTTTAGAGAACAGACTTCCATAGGATTTGTAGCAATTCAAAACATTTTCAAACTGTGTGCTGTGTAACTACATCTAATCTAATTATGTTTCCAAGGTGAAAAAAGTTTAAAGTAAAATTAAGAATATTTCTATCACCAAAATAATTTAGTATGTGCATTCCTAGGCCAAGTATGTGTGTTAAGACCCTCTGTTCTTTAATTGTACATTTGTATTACGTACTGAGCCACAAAATAGCCAGCCGGGTTTTAGCTTGCAATGTGATGCAAACTCATCCCAGTCAGTTAATTCAAGGTTGAATATGCCATGATGTATATTTTTAATGGATTAATTCAGTGTACTATGTTTTAATTCATTCACCATGCAAATATAACCTAAGTACTGTATATAACTTTTAAGTGCCATCCCAGATACGTATCATTCTGAAAAGTCTATTTCAACTTAGATTAATAGTGCTATTGTAGTATACCAGACAGCTATCAACAGATGGATAAACAGAGAACTGCTGTGAATACTCATAAAAAGAAAAATCTTAAGACTTCCAAAATGTCACTATGCAGGCATATACCCTGAAGTCCTAAGTCTGGAATAGGTCAAACAGTGCTCTTTAAATGTTTACTTGTAATACAACTCGTACTTTGCAATGCTTCCCGAGTTTGACGAGACTGGATATCCGTAACTTCTGAAGTGTACCTTATTTTACATTAAAAGAGAAGCAAAACCAAGCTTGTATTTCATAAAATCTCTCACACTGCTGATTGCCCGCGGAAGGGGGGGGGGAAGAATCATTTTGGGCTATTTGTCACTTGCATCACTTTGTTCACATAGTAAGATAGTCCAGCACTTCCTAGAAATCGGGAAATGCAAATATTATTCTGCTCAGGACAGCTTCCCAGAGCTAAGCAATTATTTTACCTGATTAAAGCCACCACTTTCATCCTGGATAGGTGGAGAGAAACAGCCAGAAAAAGAACAGAGGTTAAGCCAGAACCTCCAGCCACGCACACCTAAAACCTCTCCAACCCACGTGCCACTCCGGCTGACACTGTTTGAGGGTCCTTCCTTTACCGGAAAGCCCCATCTTCTGGTGTCTGTCTGTGAAAGTGCCTGAACTTTACCGTTCAGTCTGACTAAAAAACTAGCGCGACACAAGACGCCTGCTTTTTACCGAAGGCTTTTTCATCGATATCCTTGGATCACGAACATGGATGCTAAATGAAGAGTAGATTTAACAGCGGATTAATGGAGAAAAAATAGAAAAAATATAGGCAATATATTTGATAACTAAGAAGTGGCAACACGGGGGCTTTGCATTAAGGGCAAAGCTTAATGTTAGCGAATGTATTTGTCATTTGGTTAGTTCCTGGATTTTCATAGGTTTGTGCGGTAAAACTTAAGTGTGTTTTACTTCTTTTTCCGGTGTTTTAACATATGTTAATTTGCGAAAGAATTCTGTAAGTCTGCTTTTAATGCTAGACAGGATCCGGATTTAGAGGGTTGCTAAGGTAAGTTTTTATTTCCTCCGTCGTCGTTGAATCGCTAATTTGCGGATGCGGATCGAGGAACGTCGAAGGCGGAGACGATTGGAATACTACAACTGCACCTTTTCTCTTTTTATTATTTCCAAATCAGTGGGAAGTTGGACTGGAATTGTGTAAAAGGACTTGGAATTCTATGTTCCAATCCTTTATTCAGAGTAGGGCAATTCTCTGAAAACAGCAGCGTCAAATGAGTATGGAAGAAAATTCAGCAAAAGAAGAGTCAAAAATAGACTGGAGACGATTCAGAACTGCAGAGGAACACAACTCAGAATAGAATCTTCCAATGGATTCCCATTTATATGTAAGGGTGTAGGTGTGTGTGTGTGTGTGTGTGTGTGTGTAGCATGTTTATATGTGTGTTGTGTATGTGTACACTTTGAGAGCAGGCAACAGAATTTCATTTTTAATGTGTGCCAGTGTGCCCACAGTAAAAAATGAAAATAAAGGTTAGCTATCTAGCTATCCAAGAGGCAGTTGGGCAGCTCTCCAGGTACTTGCCTGGTCTATTCCCTCCTTTTCCTTCTAACCAAGTAACCCAGAGTCGAGGGTCTGCAATCTGTCCTATTCAAGGTAGCTGTGTATGGAGATTCTTGGTCATCCAGGTCATAGTTATCGCAAAGGTGCTTTTTCATGAGGCAACTGGACTTTCTTGTTCTTCTTTGAAGGCGTCTTCAAAGAAAAACAAGAAAGTCCAGTTGCCTCATGAATAAGGTGACCAACTTTTTTACAATGAAAAGGAGGACACAAATAAATAGAAGAAAAAAAATATCGTAAATAAAAGAAACATTTTATTCATTGCAACAATAATACAGGATACACTATAATATGATAAATGCATGATAAAAACATTTGTAACAACATTTTATATTGTAATTATGCTTACATGCTGTGCCCCCACCTGCAGCCACCCCACCAGCACTGCTGCCCCGCCATGTAGAGCTGGCCCCATGGCTCCCAAAGCACCAGCTGCGCCGGCTCCGGCCCCAGGGGGCAGCCTGCCATCGATACACCTCGCTTGCAGCCACCCACCAGCACCATGCCCACCCTGTGCAGCCCCATGTAGAGCAGGCCCTGCAGCTCTCACAGCATGGGGGGCAGCCGGCTACCTCCGCCCCTCACACCGCCGCCCCTGCCTCTTGCACCCGCAGCCATTATTGCCCTAGCAGGACTGAAGATCAAGAGAAAGTTACCGTGGCGTCACCACTCCAGTCTCCTCCAGGTATCTTTGGGACTAACTAGGAGATGGTGTAGTTGGGTAGCAGGGAGGGGTGCAAAGGTCCTACCAATTCACCTTTGCTGCAGACAACTTACATGTGCAAAGTTTGCCGGCTGGGTGTTTTGGCGTGCTCAGCAGCAATTCCTATTGGCTTTCAAAAGCCAATAGGGGGAGTAGCACAGCTCACGCAAAAGTTGAAAAAAAACCATCAAAAAAAGGTGCTGGAATGCCGTTCTGAGTGTTCTATGAGAAAAAAAAAAAACCCTGCAGATTAGTCTTCAAATATCGAAAAGGAGGACATGTAGGAGGACACTTTTCGAGGGAGGACAGAACTCACAAAAGGAGGACAGTTGGTCACCTTACAAGTCATGAAAAACCACCTTTAGAATATTCAGGGTAGCATTTTACCTCGAGGCACAAATGGCCAGGCTTAAATTATCCTACTTTAGACACATTATGCAAAGACCCACGTTTCTGGAGAAGGCTCGAAAGGTGGAAGGAAAGAGAAGAGACCAGCAGCAAGATTGATAGATTCTGTTATGATGGGATGAGAGTACTGTTGGAGACATGAAAAAACAGTTTAGGGACAAATCATTATGCAGACTATATACGTGGTTGTGAAGAGTCAAACAAACTTGATGGCCTGTAATCAATAAATCTACAGGAGAACACATAGTCTGAGTAGACACATGCACACAGAAAAGCAACACGTATGCACATCTGTAGCAACCAGACGTGACAGGTACAGATTCCAATGGATAATTAGGACTGCAGAAAGAACAATTCTGGCTTCTATAAAAGACCTGTATGTTGTGCAGGTCAGAAGAAGGGCTGAGAAAATATCTACAGAGACCTCACATTCTGGACATAAACTGTTTCAACTCCTCCCCTCAGGACGCCGCTATAGGGCATTGTGTGCCCAAACAGCTAGACACAGAAAGTTTCTTCCTGCATGACATCACTCTGTTGAACACCTAATTCTCACAGTACTGTCTAACATCTGTGTACATTTACTCATATTGTATGGCTGTAGCATTATTAGCCTTAACTTTTTTTAATACCCCTCTTATTAATATTGTTATGATGATGATTATTTTGTTGCTTTGTGTGTACACTGAGAGCGACTGCGCCGGAGACAAATTCCTTGCGTGTCAAGGCCAAATAAAGTATTCTATTCGGTTCTATTACTTTGAATAGATGCATGCAAGAAATGTGCGTGTACATAGCACAATTAGTTTCTGGGAAGAAATGCATATACATGCACACCATAACACATTATTTGGTTACACAGAATAAAATACAGATGCCTTTATGGCTCCTTCTGATTAAAAAATTCCAGCATACCCTCTGTGCTTTCCTTATCTTGATTTTAATAAATGAATCCTATATCAAAGCACTGAAATCTAAAAGAATACTATATGTTTGGATAAAATCTCAGTGATTTCAATAAATGGTTTTTGTTGTTGATGTTATTCTGGGGACAGTTCCCAGTAATCAATTTGGTGATATTTTCTATGTTTGAGTATACCTCTGCTCATTTGTAATGCAAGTGGCAGGGATCAAGGTGGAGAAGGCTGCCATATCTATTTACACAAACATTTTCTGATGGGATATGGATAAAGGCTTTACTGTACTTTCTAATTAGCATTGCAGTGTTAAAAATGTTAAAAGTTATATGCTACCAGGGAAGTCTGCATGAAGAGTCAAAAAGGTGAAATGGCATCTGCACAACATCCTGTTATCTTTTTTATTTGTCCTTGCCCCGTTTCCCAAAAGAAATCTATTGCAAACAATAGTAGAAAAAAATCACATCAGAAAACTCAGAATAAGGAATACTGTTTATAAATTACACTTTATAACCCAAATTGGCTTCTCCAAAAATGTATTAGAATTACTATATAAAGAACAAGGTTCTATAAAGTTGTTTTCTGATCCAAGATATTTTACAGTCAGACCAGATCCTGGCATATAGGATTCCTCCTGCAGAAACATGTTCAAATCCCACTCTGCTATTAAGCCCACACTGGTTGACAATGCAGATTATTTGGCAGTCTGTGAATAAAACATGATTTATTTTAATTTTAGCACAGTAAGCCAAAGTTTGAAACAATATTTTAATTTTGCTATAGGTACAGATGATATGCAAATGGAAATGCACAATATATTTTTAGAATATTATCTTGTAGTAGTTTTCAAATATAATTTGAATATGCCTTTAAGAATAGTGGCATTATGGCATCAGACTTCTTTCTCACTTTACACACATTCCTTAAAATTTGTTTTAAAATATTGCATATTTAGATACAGTATGTATGCTCAAAATAGAGGATAAATATTAGAACTCCATTCCCTTATATCATTTTGCTGTGTATTTATTCCAAAAGGAGGAATAACTGTGTAGGAGAATGTAGTCTTAAAATTCACAAATTACTTTGTAGAATATTTTCCAGGTAAGTAAGTATAGGATTATGTGCATTTGTTTAATTAAATCAACATATATGAATCTAACAAATAATCAGGAGAGAAACAATGTAATATATCTTGAAATATTGTTCCTTTACTTCTGAGAAAAAAATCTAGAATACTTAGGAAAAGAAAAATGGCTATTCCTTATGTTAAATGACTATTCCTTATGGTAACATCACAGACTTCACTCAAACTTTTTTCTAGAACATTCCAGAAGTGATACTCGACAAGGCATTACTTGTAACCACCTAGCTTATGGGATTAAACCAAAGCACTCAAAAGACAGTCTCCGAAGTTCATCATAGTGTCTAGACATGGGCATAAAGAGACATTCCTTTAGAACAGTATTTTTCAATCTTGCAACTACCAGTTGCATGGACTTCAACTTCCAGAATTTTGCAAGCACCAATCACTTCTGAGAGTAGAAATCCATATGTCTGGAAGCCACCAAACCATCTTGGGCTATTATTATACTACTGAAATAAGCAACATGACTAACTTTTACCACATATTACAGTGGGACCTAAGTGCAACAAACCTGTATTCAAATCATAGCACAAGAATAGAAAATTATCTTTTAGTTTCTGTCTTTTTCTCCCTATGTATGTATTTGTATATTTTTAAAAAAATAACAAATATTCAAAATTTTTCCCATAATTCTTAGGATTCCTGCCGATAAAGTAAATGATGCAAACCGAATTACTGCACTATTGCTGCTATGAAAAGTGGTACTATAGGACAGTTTTTAATTAAAGCAATTTGTCCACTGGACATATAGGTTTCAGATATAAAACTCTTAGTGAAGTCTACTGGTCTGGGAATAATCACCCAATCAGGAATACCATAAAATAGTAATACTCATTTTTAAAGCACTTAAATGCAAATAGAATAATTATTCAAGTGAAGTCATTCAATTATTTGGACATGCATGAATGGTTCAGATTTGACATAGTAAAGATGTAACAACACAGGTGTAGTTCTCTTCATAATTGTTTACAGTATGTCCAGAGACTAATATTTAACATAGTTATAATAGCATGGGGGGATTATGATGATAAATTTTCAAATAACATACTTGTGACCCACTTTTTGGTTATTCTAAAAAATGGATTTAAGATACAGATTTGCACAGATGTGTTACATTTGTAAGATAATCTTCATTACCATTGTCATTTTCAACACACTGGGTGCTGTTTCCTTAGAAATTGTAGTATTAATAGTAATACTCAAAATAGTACTTCATTTAGTCAGCTATTTTCTGGTTTTTTTTAGTTTGGTTACATTCTAATATGCATCTTTTTTCAGATTTATTTTTAGCTATAATGCACTTACCATTTTCAGCCTTTTAATAGCACAGTAGAAACATAAGGCATGAAATTTAGGCTTGATTTACCATTTATCTTTATAAATAGATGGTAAAAATGAGGCAGCAACATAATAAATGGAAAGAATAACAGAAATAATGGGCCAATTCCCTTTAACAAAGGGCTACATCAGCCCTTTTTCTACTCCAGAGTACCCTAAGATCATGCTGAAATTCAACATTAAACTCTGAATTACAGTGAACAGACAAAATTTCCTATTGATTTCCTGTGGAATGAAAAGAAATATATGCAACAAGCTAGATCTAATAATGTTAAAAATAACCACTGAAATCTTATTAATAAGTGTTCTGTTCTCTCCCATTCAGTAACATTGTTATATTACTGCGACTTCCATCTGTGGCCTTCCAGTATACATATTATTAAAAATATTCTTCAAGCCACAAGAATTGTACTCATCCTAAACTCTAAGTCTGATATAGTGGTGGACGTACATATGAGCAGGGACAGCTAATCCCTGATGTATAACAATTCAGCTAGTGACCATTTGAAGTTACAACGGTACTGAAAAATGTTACTTATGACCAGTCCTCACGTTTATGACCATTGCAGCATCCTCCAATCACATGTTCAAATTTCAGGCACTTGGCAGCTAGCATCTATTTACAATGGATGCAGCATTCTGAGGTTATTTGCAACCTTTTAGCTAGGTTCCAATAAGCAAAGTCAATGGGAGAAGTCAGATTGACTTAACAACCACTTGACAACTGCAGTCAAGTCCTTATATTTCCTTCAAAGCTGTCCTTAAAAACAGAAGAACTATTTTGGGCAAGCTTCAATATGCAAATGGTAACATAACTAGAATGAGAAGGTTATAGTTTCTATAATGTAACAGAAAATGTATCATTTAATAATAAAGGACAACAGAACTGCTGTTCTGTGGTTTATTTGATGTTGTCTATAGTTTTACTTGATTAGAACACTTGTATAAGAAGCATCAAATGTTAAAAGTTGTAACTATTACTTAAACTCACATTTGTTTCAGAGTTACTGTGAAAAATGAAAAGTGAAAGACGTAAGATGCTGGATCAACTGCAAAGAATCCTATGGAATCTAGATGAACAAATTACTCTTTGATTTATGTGTGAGAGAAATACACTCATACATGCATGCATACACCATGGTTATATTTTGGATAGTTTGCTTTCATCTATCTATCTATCTATCTATCTATCTATCTATCTATCTATCTATCTATATGCAGTAAACCAATTAGCTTGTTTGAATATGTATATAAATGCCAGTTTGGTAACCATATTTATAGACAAAGTTTATTAAGGAAAGTACATATTCTAATAGAAACTCTATATCTCTGAATATTCTGAGTTCATGGTGAGAGAAAAGAGAACAAGGAAGGTAATGTTCTTCTATATCAGGGGTCTTCAAACTTGGCCCTTTTATGACTTGTGGACTTCAACTCCCAGAATTCCTCAGCCAGGCATACTGGCTGAGGAATTCTGGGAATTGAAGTCTACAAGTCATAAAAGGGCCAAGTTTGGAGACCCCTGTTCTATATGAAGCAGACTCAAGGGAACAGGCTAAGAGTATCAGTCTTCCATCAGGTGAAAACAGAATTAAAAAGAAAGACAAAAGAATCTGTTGGCTGTTTTCCATACTACTTGTACTGAGTAGTCAACAAGTTGAAAAATACCACAATTCTTCTGCAGCTGTATCTCCAGCAGTGAAGGCAATCTAAGAATCCCCTCAAAAAACTCACATCAAACCTTTTGGAGGATATAAATATTTCAGTGTTTAGAAATAGGGTATTTTCGTCATATCAAAGCATTTTGTCAAGTAAAATGTGTGTTTTACTTATACATACAAGAAAAGCAATGTTTCATGTTATAGAAAGAAACATAGTTTGTACAATTCACCAATGCCTTAGCAAATGGACTAATTTACAGCTGATGGGGAGGAGAATTCATGATTGTCAAACAAGTAGAAGGATTCTATATGAAAAAGGTAGCATAAGGACTGGGATAATGATAGCTGATGAAAATTATGTTCATGAAGTGAATGAACATTTTTTAAAAAACCATTTGGGGACATGTGCTGCAAAGAGAGGTAATTAGATACAGATAGTTAAAAAAAATCACTATGTATACGGTATATTATTATCCAGTTTCTCAATTTCTGCAAAAAGTTTAAATGGACCAGAAAACATAAACCCTATTTGATACTTCTAGAACTGTTCTGTACAAAGTCGACACCTTTCCTAAGACATATTGTAATAAGAAGCCTAAATAAATGAATAGCCTGTTCTGCAAACTCCAATGTTGTAGACATTCAATTCAAAACAGACTTTCAGATAGCTATTCAGTATTAAGTATATGCTAAATATATTTTACTTAGGGTCTCAATTTTCTGCTTTTCTAAACCATCATAGTCACTGAACAAAGCTAGCATCCCAATAATACACATACTTCCAACCATATCCTGAAGGGGAAATAAATTAGCTGGCCCTTAAAGCCTCACCATATGTAAGACCAGGCTTTGGGTTCAGCGGATTTAATAGGGAATAAATATTTAATTCTCTGTGTAAAAACAGCTTTCTTTGGGTCAACAAAATGATCAGATGGCTTAAAGGAACACCAAGCAGACTTTGATCTTAGAAATTGAGTTTGGATACCCAAATATACTAAGTATAATGTTATGCAAGGATCACAAAGAAGAGTTTTAAAGTCAAAGCAAACTGTTCCCTAAGTAAGTGATGTCTGAATCAATATTACAGAATTCAGATAAAGGGCACAAATAACACTATCTGTTCAGGACATAATAAATAAGCAAACATGGCTCCTTTGTCCATTAAAAGAAAATTATAGGGAGGTTCTGGGTTAACTGATTGTTGTTCCATATGCTGAATAAAGTAGACACTGCAAAACACATGTGATCTTCCAGAGGTTGCTGAGTTCAGCTCCTATACCAGCCCTCCAGTGTTAAGCTATAGCTATAATTCAAGAACATCTCAAGAACTTCAATTCTAAATTCAACTGTTGGGTATAACTGTTTTTTCTAGAAGAAAAATGATTTGTTGAGTCAAGAAGTCAGGGCAAATATAAGACATAATGACATGTGAGGCAAGAGCTGCCATGTCTGAATTCCCCTGGGAACAGGAAAGAGTGAGATCAAAGTGAAATTAAATTTAGAAAGTACAAGCTATGGCAATCATATTATTAACAGTGACAATTCACAGAAGAATTGTTGCTGTTACTTAGTTTAAGTCACTGGTAATAGAACGGAAACTCCTTAAGAATTGTAATTCAGATATAATAAACCTGGATTCATGATTCTTGATAAATCGTCTAGTGGAAACTACCTTAGTTAATAGATAATTAATCATCCACTGCATGTATTCAGCTCATCTTTGATTGAATTGTACTGTGATTCCAGTTACAAGAAACTTCGTAGCAGTCATTTCTATACCATAACAGCTTGAGAAGTTAATATGACGTAAATTTGTTTTATGCATTGGGCATAGATGGGGAAAAAAACACCATACGATGATTCTTTTACTTCGGATATAGACATTTGGATTAGCCTTAATCACTACAAAATTATGAATAGATTTATTGATTCATTCTTGTCTAATTTGTCAATATATTTTGTTTTCTTGAAAATTCTGATTTTTAAGAATCCAGACAGTTTTTCAAACATTACCAACAACCACTAATTCTGCTATTCTAAGCATTACCTAATTATCTGAGTCTTTTTTAGTCTTTTAAATAAAAAAGTCTGTTATTCTTGCACAGGTTTGAGCTGGAGACAAAGATCATTTTATTTTGCCAAGAAGTATTGAGCGGAACAATATATGGCATGCTAGCTGAATGGTCAATGTGAAGCAAAGACAAAGTGGTCAGGATATTGACTGTTGAGGCATCTGGGAGGAATTCAGAGAAGGCATCTTTTGAAAATAACTCTGATATGTCAGCTCTCTTGTCAACATCAAGCTTTAATCAGTTCAGTCTTTTCTCTTGCTAGGTCTTCCACCTTGTAATTGAGCCTGACATATACAATTCATTCTTCCCGCTGGCACTGGATATATAGCTCCTGTCATGGCCAATTATTAGGTGATAGGGCTGGAAACCACTGGGACTGTGGCTTAAAAGCATCTTGTATAGACAATCCAAATGAAAGAAAAGCTCTAATTTGCCTGGAAAACATAAAGTAAATTATTCTCTCAAAAATACTTTTAGGTATAATAGAACCATTCCATTAAATAAAAGGCACCAGAAAAGAAAGTAATTTTATTTTTCTTTAAACCAACTTGCCAAAGAAGAATAAGAGAAGTTATACTCAAACCGAAGTAGGCTAAAAGTCTTCCTGGAGTGTACAACTTCTAACTTCAACTGGAGATTGATGTGTTAAATAACCTCATCCCCCACCCCCCACAGAAACATCCATATCTTCAATATAGAGATCTAATCTATTGTATTGGGTGTTTTCATTAGGTGGATTTTTTAAAATACAAATTCATTAATCTTGCTGAAAACATTGGAGTTGGGTAGCTAAGAAATTCAAATAAATAAATAAACAGTACAATATGCAGATTTTGAACTTCAGTAGCAAAGTGGTAAAACTCAGCTAATATTTATTCACACAACTTTAACTTTTCCTATTAAGTGCTTGAATAATTCAAATAGGATGTATGACTATATATCTCTATACAGTGTGAAAACTGGAAGGAAACATGTACAAGATTATGGTTGATCTTGTAAAAACTAAGCAGCATCAAATCTGGTTAGTACTTTGGGTAAAAACCCAAATTGCAGGGTAGACTATGAAATAAAAACAGAACAAAATCAGAAAAAGATAATAGCAGATTTCTTGGTCACTTGAGTATTTTTAATAAGATTAACTCAGGAACATATATTTTTTATTTATCTATCTTTTTCCAGGGACTTTACACTACATATACCCTGAATTTGCCATATGACACAAGACCATATCACTTTATCATTGTTTCATACCATTTTGAATAGGCAGTCACTAACATCTACTGTGTTGCATCTGACAACTTGCTAGTGACAACTAGCAATTCCATCATTATTCCTAATCAAACAATGCTACTCAAATTTTATTGATGATTGGCAGATGAAACACCCTATGTGTTGATACTCAGTTATTCATAGCAGTTGTGTTTCCTTTCTATGCATCTTACATAAGTAGACCTAACACCTGAATATAAATTCCTTTCCATAAAAAAAAAATCCCATTCATCATTTGTCCATTGAGGATGAACAGCAAGGAGGGAGACAAAAACAACTTAATATCCAAGTGCAAGTGATTTACATTGATTGTTACCTTGTACCTTAATATTTTATGTTCTGTGGAGCAGAGTGGTTAAGGATTATTAATGATAAAATTTCTGAATTTGTAAAATGTTTATTAGGGTCAAATAAGCTAGGTGGTTGCTGGACACTTAATTGTTCTTCTCCAGACCTTTTCCTTTAGCAATAGAAGAGAATATTTGTAGTTCAGTGTTGACCTTTGGAGTCATTGGTGCTCTCTAAGCTTGGTTGTTTTCTTGCAGACGTCTCATTACCCAACTAGATAGCATCATCAGTGCTAGAAAGTAATGGAGTTTGCTCTTTGTTTATATACTAGTGGCTTGCCTTGTCTATGTTGGCGGGAATGCTCTTGATTAGGCTATTGTTTACTGTTAGCTTGTTTGAGTTGGTTATTACTGCTTGATTGTTGGTCTAGTATTAATCTTAGTGTTAATCTCTGCTTATCTTGGTGTTGATTGCTGCCAAGGAGGTGTTTTGGCCACCTCCTAATTTATGGAAGCTGGCACTCAGACAAATTAGCCCTCAACAGATACATAAACAACTATATATTTGTTGTTGTTGTTGTTAACTGCGAAATCGTGTCCGACCCATCGCGACCCCATGGACAATGTTCCTCCAGGTCTTCCTGTCCTCTACCATCTTCTGGAGTCCATTTAAGTTCACACCTACTGCTTCAGTGACTCCATCCAGCCATCTCATTCTCTGTCGTCCCCTTCTTCTATTGCCCTCAATCTTTCCCAGCATTAGGCCCTTCTCCAGTGAGTCCTTCCTTCTCATTAGGTGGCCAAAGTATTTGAGTTTCAACTTCAGGATCTGGCCTTCTAAAGAGCAGTCGGGGTTGATCTCTTCTAGGACTGACCGGTTTGAACGCCTTGCAGTCCAAGGGACTCGCAAGAGTCTTCTCCAGCACCATAGTTCAAAGGCCTCAATTCTTTGGCACTCAGCCTTTCTTATGGTCCAACTTTCACAGCCATACATTGCAACTGGGAAAACCATGGCCTGGACTATACGCACTTTTGTTGGCAGGGTGATGTCTCTGCTTTTTAGTATGCTGTCTAGATTTGCCATAGCTTTCCTCCCCAGGAGCAAGCGTCTTTTAATTTCTTGGCTGCAGTCCCCATCTGAGGTGATCTTGGAGCCCAGGAATTGAGAGGGCCGGATGCCATGATTTTGGTTTTCTTAATGTTGAGTTTCAAGCCAACTTTTGCACTCTCCTTCTTCACCCGCATCAAGAGGCTCTTTAGTTCCTCTTCACTTTCTGAAACAACTATATATGGTACCATTCAAAAAAGACAAAAAAGCTAAAAAAGAAACAAAAAGACCAAAATACCTCTTCAGTAAACAATCACCAAGAACACTTCCACCAACACTGAATGGACAAGCGTCTAGTTTATTAACAGAAAGCAAACCCCAGTTCCATCTAGCACTGATGGGATGACTTTTCTGTTTGCTTCCCCAGATGCCTCTCTGGATGTTAATTTGGGGGAGGATGAGCCGGTTCTGGGCATGACAGGAGGGAAAGCTGCTGATGGCTTCAAGCTGGAGGTCTGTGAGCTCGTAAGGTGGAGTGACCACAGGGAAAACAACTGGATGAGCAGCCAGCCTGAGAGTGGGATGGTTGAGGCACAGCTGCAGCAGGACCACCCTCAGACTTCGGGTGGAGAGAGCACACAGCTGCAGCCAGTCAGCAATGAGGAAGAGGAACTGCCTTCTCCACCTGAGCTGACAGCACTTTGGGGAGAGAAAAGACAGGAGTAGCAGAGGTCAGCCGAACTACTCGCTAGGCAGGAGCCTCTCCCTTCTTGATGGGCTGCACCGGAAGCTGGCTATTTAGTGCAGCAGATGGAATGAAATGATGTTGGAGACAATATGTTCATTTCCTAGCTGTGTGTTCCCTAGTCATTATAATCTTCACTTGGTTTGGCTAGTCTAAAGAAAAGAAGAAAAAGGGGTGACATGATAGCAGTATTCCAGTATTTGAGAGGCTGCCACAAAGAAGAGGGGGTGAAATTATTCTCCAAAGCAGCAGAGGGCAGGACAAGAAACAATGGTTGGAAACTGATCAAAGAGAGAAGCGACCTGGAATTAAGGAGAAACTTCATAACAGAGAGGACTTGCCTTCAGTGGAACAGCTTGCCTTCAGAAATCGTGGGTGCTCCATCACTGGAGTTTTTTAAGAAGAGACAGGACAGTCACTTGTCTGAGATGGTATAGGTTTTTCTGCTTGAGTGGGGGCCTGGACTAGAAGTCCTCCAAGGTTCTATTCTATTCTATTCTATTCTATTCTATTCTATTCTATTCTATTCTATTCTATTCTATTCTATTCTCCTTGTCTTTCAAACTGAACTCTGTGCCTTGACTTTGGATCATGCCTCATGGACTCGGGACTCATCTTTGCCTCATGGACCCTCTTGCCTTGGGGACTGACTTTTGGCCTGGTAGATTTATCTTGTTTTGTGGACTTATTTCTACATGGCAGACTTATCTGTATCTTGTGAACTCATTGGGCCATTGCTCTGCGCATTACCATTGGTCCTTGGTTGGACTCATTGAGGGGGAATGGCTGGGGAATATTAATAAAGCTGCTAAACCTTGGTGATGTGTGCGTATGAGTGAGAGGGACAGCACAACTGATGGTGACACCTAGTTAAGTAATGAAACATCTGTACGAAAACAACTAAGCTCTCAGAGAGCACCAGAGGACAAGATGTTAATATCTTGTTCTATACACAGTATCTTTAAAATAAAGACACATTACAAGTAATGGGTGTCCGTATTCTGCAATTCTTCCCCAGAGGAGCAAACAGCCATTTCATAGCATTCAGCTCTCTGAGATATCTTAGCCCTCCAACAAGATGTTATTTTAGAGCATGAAATAACATTTCATAATATTTTCTTTATATTTTGTTTAAAATGTCTTTATGCTAATCAGGCTTTAGAAACTATTGATTTGTAAGTGGGGAATAAAATCTTCAAATGAGAAAAATAACTGAAAGAATATAAAAGCAAAGCTTGCATGAGGAAAAGAATTGTGATGCTACAGACTGGAAACACATCTCAAAATCTTGGCAGAATACCAAATCTCTTTAATAAAGCATAAAGCATTTCTCTTATGTAGGGATGGTGGGAAAGAGGATAGAATAATGAAAACATATTAAAGCTTTGATTCAACTCCAAACCAAATACAAATTCAAGATGGCAAGTATTTGGACCATAAATCACATGTAGCTACCTAGTTGTGAGGCCAACATGAGTCTTGAAAATTCCTTCATTATGTGGGATAAGTGCAGCCAATGCCATCTCTCTTTTTCCCACTTGGGGAATTGTAACACATCCAGTCCAATACCAAACTTTTGTTCTTCGGCATCATTCAATGGGCAGCCAGAATTAAAACTACTGAATATGCAAATGCTAGTAAATTTGTAACCATCATTTGAATTTCCATTATATCAACAACAGCAAGATTTGACATCATGTTATCCTTTTTGACCAATAACACTCTATATTTCCTGCAAAAAAAATTGAGTGATGCAAATGACCTTCTTTTTACAGCATGTTTTTATTAAATAGTTTATTATTTTGGCAGACTAATAAAGATTTTGGTATTTGCTTTTATTTGCAATAATATTACTACCACATAAAAAAAGATTTTATGTGCTTTTTGAGGAACAAGGAGGATAAAAGTGTTGATGGATAGCACAACAGAGGCACCAGCAATGAGCTGGAAATGAGACACATAAATATGAAAACCGAGCTAAGAAAACAGAAGGACACCCTTGGCCTTTCTTAAAAGAACATGTGCATACCATGGCTTATTCACACTCTCAACAGAAATGCCTTTTCCTTGAAGGCTTTCGGGAAGGCATGCAAAGTCGGAATCACCATGCATATTCCTAACTCTCTGACATCTTTCTTATAATTAATAAACTATGAAAATGTCTCAAAGGTTTGAAGAGAACATTCTTAATCTGCTTTATTTTATATTTTTATTCTACATTTTAATTTTATTTAATTTTATATTATTAATAATGGCATTTCTTTCATTTGGGATGCTATCATATTGCATTATATTAAAAATAAAATGATTTTTTAAATTTAAATTTTACTTTATTTTTTGTAGAATAATAATAATAACAATATTAATAATAATAATTTCATTATCAGTCAATTGTAAAATGCAGCTTTACTCAGAATAGCTTATTTCCTGTAATGATATTTGTAACACCTTCAAACATCCAGAGCTGCCTATCCCAGGTCCTTAGGAAGGACTCACAACCAAGCCAAAGCCAGGCTGGACATCTGGCTGACTGTGCAAGAAACCATATTATATTATGGTTTAAAGAGGAACAGGACTCTGAAATTGTTTAATCTTCAGCAGATGAACCATTTTACATGATACCTCAAAAAAGCAGTCACTTGACGCTCCCTGTGTTACCTTAACGATTGTCCCAATCTCCTTATTTTATGATTATTATGACATACGACTGCAATGGACACGCTCCATTGTGGTCACATGTCGAGGACTACTTATAGTGTAAGTATACTCAAAAGCAGTTTTTCCCCCCTTTACTTAATAATAATAATAATAATAATAATAATAATAATAATAATAATAATAATAATAAAGTTGGAAGGGACCTTGGAGGTCATCTAGTCCAACCCACTGCTCAGGCAGGAAACCCTATACCATTTTGGACAAATGGCTGTCCAGTCTCTTCTTTAAAACTTCCAGTGTTGGAACATACACCGCTTTTGGAGGCAGGTTGTTCCACTGGTTAATTGTTCTAACTGTCAGGAAGTTTCTCCTTAGTTCTAGGTTGCTTCTCTCCTTGATTACTTTCCAGTTTGCTTATTTCAGTTGAAAAGTGCATAAAATCTATGAATTATATGAAATTTTGGGCAGATAAATTCAAAGATTCCGGAGGCCAAAAAGAGAGGAGGAAGGGATTGTGGGCTTTGTGTAGTTCACCCGTAGATTATTTATACAGACACCTGCCCCCAAGTTGTAATAAAAAAAGATATAAATCAGTCTTATGTACGAAAATAATGTTAGGTGGATGTATTTCTTATATTTTTAATTTGGCCATTAACTACAAGTTTCAGTAATGAATGCATACTGATTAAAACTCTGCTTTTATACTTCCATTAGCAAAGATGGGGCCATGCAGTTAACTGTCATACCTGCCACAGTTTTTCCAGTGAAAGGAATACTTATTTAAGGGGTCCTTGGTGCTCTCCTGAACTAGCACTGGTGATATTACCTAGTTAGGGTAATGAAATATCTGCAAGAAAACAAGCAAGCTCAGAGAGCACCATTTAAGCCCTGAGCTACAAAAATTCTTCTTCCTTGATACTTATTTAAACCAGTAATTATAAGTGTTTTTTTTTGTGTTCTTTCTTTCGGCCATCAGTATTTTTTCATTTAAGTTACCAACACTGCACTAGCTTTTATGGAGGTAATATTATACATGCATTCGAAACTGACTCAGCAAGGAATCTGCTGGTTTTAATGCCCTTCCAATGCACTGAATTTGGGGGCTGCTTTTGTCAGAGCTATCTAAAAGGCAATCAGGAGGCACCATTTACAAAATCTAAAGCTGATAAAAGAGTGCATTTAACAATTAGTGATATGCCAGCCTTGAAATAATGATGTTTCTCCCTCCCACCCCATTTTTTTTTTGCTCTGTGCCAATGACTCCTCCACTGCCAGTCATAGTCATATCTTTCCTGGGATGGTATCCAACCATCGTGGCATCTAATGGGTAACAGGCTACATTTTTACAGTTGGAGGTGAAATTCAGAGTTGCACTCTACAGAAGCCTTGAATTTGCAACACTGAATGTTGCCTAGCAATAAGAGACGAAATGCTAATGCTGACTTTAACCATAAAGGGAGACTTTTACATTAAAACTGACACTGTATCATGTTTTTCTCTTTCAATAAATGGAAAATACAGAATAAGCATCCATGAAAATAACAGTGTAGAATCAGCTTTTGAAAAGGAGCTCCTTCAGTTATGAAGAGATCTTTGTATGCATTTTGTAAGATACTTCCACTTTAATTAAAATGATTCTCATTGTAATTAATTTGCTCTCTCAGGTACTCACCTCTTTTCTGTTCAAAATGTTTCCTTTTTCTATACAAACTTTCTTCTATTCCTTTCTGTCTCTTCCTAAGAAGTTAACAAAGGTTGAATATTTTTTTTTAACCAAAATGCAGTCAATTGTAATCTTGTACTACAAACCCCGGAATGCATGTCTTGTGTAAATTTTCATAATTCATGTTTATATTCAGAAAGGTAAGGTGCAGTACAGTACAGATGATTTGAACCTTCTGCATATGACAATGTCTGTTATGTACTTCAGGAACCATATTTATATGCTCATACATTAACAGATGCAGTTATGGAACGACCACAGCAGTGCATTCTGTTCTTCTTTCATAGAAGCGTGTTGGTACAAACAAACATTTTCCACCTGTTCCAACAGCCTGGCATATTATTTTCTTGATATGTGATGATACAATACCTCTCAGGTTTGCTAAGTAGCAAAGGGAAATGTAAGCAAAAGAAAAGGGTTGCCACTTTCACAGTTTTGTCTCTCTCTGTGTGTGTTTAGGTTCTGCTTTTCTGAGAACTGTAAGAATGGCAGCCATATTTTATAGTATTTCTTTGGCCTCTGCCATCTGGTGTAGGTTAGTTTTTCCACTGCCAGTATTTTTCCTAGAGCCTCAGCTACACAATTTTTTATTCCCCAGTAAATATCTGGACCAAATAAAGCTTTAAAAATATATCAAGAATGTAGTTATTACTAATGATCCATCATTAACTACCTAGACAAATGACTGATAACTGATGGCGATAGCATATTTTTACACAGATTTCAGATGTGACATTGTTAAACTTTTATTTTCATTTTCTTTTTGTGGTTCCCTCTTCCTTCCAGCACACAGATCCATTTAAAGTTGTTATCTTAAGTTATCTTTAATCATTAATTCACTACCTTTATAGGACCACAGCTTGTGCTCAAATAAAATGAGCAGTATAGGTCAAGAGATTATCTCACAACCCAACAGGATACCAAACCTCCCAAGAATACAAATGTACTTTTCTAAGCATTAGAGTGGCTTCTTTTAAATGCCGTGTAAATATTTAGGAAGATTAACTTTAGTATCTCCATAGGAATGTTTCTTTTTAAACGAGCAAAATCTTTCCAATAGAGTATTATGGTGCTAAAATCCATGTGGGTATCACTCTTCTGACATTCCATAATGCCTACTTGGTTGTTCTCCCAGATCTTGGAGTGAGAAGGATGGCTCCTTTGTGTGTTTGCTATTTTTGGTTTTTGTTTGTATATTTTATCCAGGTCCCATCTTGGGTTTTGTTTGTATTGTACTTATGTTGCTGTCCTTAGTAAGTTGGAATTGGGCAGTGTCCAAACTAAAATAAATTTTAAAATATCACTCGGAGAAGCATGTGTTGGACTATATATACTAACCTCCAAGCTCAAATCATCTCTGAAAGCTGTGAGGGACAATTGGAAATTCTTGAACCATCATTGGAAACACCACAGCGAATCACTCAAGTGAACATATTTCAATTTTCAAAATTACCCAAATGAATATTATTCATTTCTTCATTTTTTTTAAAACCCTGCCAAGTAAGCCAAAGATCACTGAGTGGGTTTTTTTTCTTCACACTGTATTTGGGTATATTTAAAAAAAAGGGTTTTAGCTACTTTGAACATTCATTGGAATAGAAAGGTAAGATAAACATGATTGCTTTTTTGTATATTTATGTTTTATTGCAAATGTTCTTAATATGTGTCTTCTACAATGTATCATATATCTATTATGGTTAGCTCGAAATTTTGGGAAATATAGACAAACAGCAGGGTACAAACATTTATTATGATCCAGCAGGTACTGTACATCTGAAACTCATTATTGGCAAATGTGGGAAAAGTATACTTGTAGCACAATCATGGACGTATCTGTTGGATTAATCACTGGTCTTCATTTAGCTTTTTAAGTCCTTTTAATCATAAAGCATTACATTCCTTATACACTGTTAAAAATATAACAATTTTAGGGAATTCCAGTGAACTTATTATCTTTTATGGAAATAGGCATAATGCTAATAAATACATATACACAAAACAATTCACTAAAACATGTGTGTGTGTGTGTGTGTGTGTGTGTAAATATTAGGGTAAAAATTTAACCCTATTGTTGGAGCTTTCACCGCTTCTGGAGGCAGGTTGTTCCTCTGGTTAATTGTTGTAATTGTCAGGAAGTTTCTCCTTTGTTCTAGGTTGCTTCTTTCCTTGCTTAGTTTCGACCCGTTGCTTCTTGTCCTGCCTTCAGGCGCTTTGGAAAATAGCTTGACACCCTTTTCTTTGTGGCAGCCTGTGGGATTAATTGCACAAATATGTCCATGGGCATCTCCCACAAGGGCCTTGAGATAGCAGGCGGACTGGTCCAAACACAGGATACATTCATCAGCCTTTTGGACAGAGTCTGATAAGAACACCTGCGTAGCCTTGCATCTGGAGAGTGTCTGTTATTTGATATATTGTAACCACCCCTATATACGTCTTTTGATTACGCTGTGTGATGTAAAAACGTTAGTAACAATAAAATAGGGTGTTGGAGTCAGCTCTGGGCTCTCATCCCGAGATACCTGTGTGTGTGTCTCATTCTCCATGGGAGACCACCACCTGGTGACCCCGACGTGATCCACTGAAGGATACGTCCCTGCCGACCCTTTACTTATCGCCTGGAATAGGCTTGGTGCACCCGACGAAGTTGCTGGCAACTGACTCCTCTTCGTAAGTATGGGGGTGGAATGTCTCATGCTCAAAAGCAGCATGTGGAAGAGCTGAGGCTACTTGGCAGGAAAAAATATCTTACTGATCAGGAACAGAAATTAACCCGTCACCTTTCTAAATCTGAGGCTGTTAAATTGCTTGCTTATGTATGGGCTAACTGCTCATCCTATCCGGAGTCTGGATCTTTAAAAGTAGATACATGGAGGAAAATTGGTACCGTTCTCCATCAGTCTCCGAGAGCCCCCCCAGAGATTTTGTGCCTTTGGAAAATTGCCTATAGCCTGATTCAAACCCATGCTGACTCACCTCATCAGCCTTTGTTAGACCCTCCACCGTATAAAAATCCATCTGTTAGGTTGGCCACTCCCTTACCCCCTGGAGCTGGTTTTAACCCTCCTTCGGCCCCTGCAAATTTTATGGATCCTGATAAACAACAAACAGCCTCTCCTGTTCCTGCCACATTGCCGCCTCTCTCCTGGACCGGAATCATCCGTGGTGCTTTTCAAAAGGCTTTAAACAATGGTGACTTAAGTGTTTCTGAACTATCTGAGACAGAGTTGTTCCCTGTTACTTACCAACAGACTGCAACAGGCATAGTGGTCGATTGGGAAGCACTTCCCCTGGCTATGATCAGAGAATTGAAAAAGGCTACAAAAGATTATGGCATAACCAGTCCCTATACTAGAGGACTAATACATTCAGTTGCTAGTGCATATTGAATGTTGCCTCAAGATTGGAAAGATCTGTTCTGCATGCTTCTTAACGGAACACAATACGTAGTTTTTGAATCTGAATATAAGAGAGAGGCACAAAACAGAGCTAATCACCCAGGTTCACAATGGACAGCAGAACAACTCTTTGGAGAAGGTAATTTTGCTGCCCTTAATGCTCAGGCTCAAACTTTTACTCCCTTTGCATTTCCAATTATTAATACTTGTGTTCTTTCTGCCATGGCTCGTGTTGATGAGTCTGGCACCCCGATTCAATCTTTTTCTGCCATTCACCAAACTGCAACTGAATCCTATGCAGACTTTGTGAATCGTCTGCAAGTTGCCATTGAGCGTCAAATTTCAAACAGAGATGCAGCAAATGAAATCCTCATAAAATTGGCTTATGAACATGCAAATGCAGACTGCCAGTCCATTCTTAAATCACTTGTTTCCAGTCCCACGGCCACACTAGCAGACTTTCTTAAAGCCTGCCGCATTGTGGGAACCAATGCTTTTCAAATGGACACTCTTGCAGCTGCAATACAAAAGGGGAATCAACCCCAAGGCACTTGCTTCAATTGTGGAAGACCTGGTCATTTTAAAAAACAATGCAGAGCTCCAGGAGGTGGCGCAGCTCGACCCGCTGCCATCCCCGGAGCCAAGCCCAAAACTGTGTGCCCAAAATGTAAAAAGGGTTTTCATTGGGCCAATCAGTGCCGCTCCTCTCAGTCCAATCAGGGAAACTAACAAAGGGCTCTGCAGCTAACCCCTCTCCAAAGGCTGCATCCTTTTCAGACTTCACTTCTGCTTCGCAATGTTTTTCTGGCATAGATTTAAAATTGGCTTCTGCTCTTTCTGTTACTTTTCCTAACCTACTCACGGTTGCTGAAACTCTTTATTCTAGACCCTTGCCTCCAGAAACGGAGGGAATAATTCTTCCCACACCTGTTGCCCGGGAACAAGGAGTGTTTGCTTGTCTGGGATATAAAACACTCTTAATCTTGTACTTTTTACCTTAAACTTTTTGAGTGTTTCTGGCACCCCTGGCTCAACTGCCGCATTTTTCTGCTTCTCCCACAGAGTCTTCACGCCCCCAGGTATACTATCAACGTTTGCCTGATCCCACCTGGAAAGGGCCTGCCTCCCTCATTATCAGGGAGCAAAGCTACGCTGCAATAGACGACCATGGCGAGATCATTTGGACTCCAGCTCGTTGTGTTCGTCCTTATATGGCTCAACATACACCACCTCAGCCAGGCATATGAGGATCAGGGACTGTGGGCTTTTAATGCTTTTGTACGGGATGCCAGGCGCACTGCTCTTACACTTAACGTCACGAACTGTTGGATCTGCATGCAAATTCCTGGTGACAGTCGTGGTGGTTTTATTTTCCGTGCCATCCCATTCAATGAAACAGGATGGAAGCAGCTGTGGAAAATAACTACAGAGACATTGAATATGACATATGCTGTGGATGCTCGTATAATGGAACCTGCCAGATTTTGTTTTTATAGCACAGGACTATTCCGTACTGCCATTTATTTGGGAACTTATAGTAATTGTCAACAAGTTATTATATGGAATTCAGCAAAGAAATGCAAATCCATCAAAAGCAACCTTACTAAGATAAATGACACTTATCGAAGCAATCAATGGACAAACATCAGTTCCTACATGGCTTGCCTTGACATGGAATCCATAATAACATTTGCTAATGAGTCTCACCAGGGTTATTATGAGTTACCCGATATGTGGCTACTATGTGGCCGTAGAGCCTATTGCCAGGTGCCTAAGGATTGGAAAGGCACCTGTACACTGGGCCTTTTGACTCCTGCTGTATATGCCTTGCCTCATCTCCCTGATGGATGCCTGCGGAACAAACGTGATACTGGTTCCTCGGATCCACCCCTAACATTGCGTGGTAGTTTGGAGACTCAAATCAGCAGAGGAATTCTACCCAATCTAGGAGTTGCCATGAACTATAGGGACCTTCATTTGCTTAACAATTGGACTGTTCATATGTTTAATGAAACAATCAACAGCATTAAAATGATTAATCAAGAAATGGGGGAAATAAGGGAAGTAGTTTTGCAAAATCGGTATGCTTTAGATATTATTTTAGCAGCAAAAGGCGGTGTATGTGCCTTCATTCATTCTCATTGTTGTATGTATATACATGATTTTCAACCTAATATTTCTGCTACAGCAAGGAAAATGGAATCTTTGCTCCAAAATAATCCCTTACGCAGCGATGGATCAGGCACCGTGGATATTTGGGGTGCCCTTTGGTCCTGGCTACCGGATGGATCCTGGCTACAATCTTTGATTTCTATTATAGTAACCATTTTGATATTATTTGTATTGCTTGTTGTTGCATTCAATGTATTCCCTCCCTCCTGCAAATGTGCAAAAATGTTACGCCCTCCACTAGGAAGGACGCCTTAATCAGTGAATCAAGATCCCTTCTGGAACTGGAAGTGAGTAACATTGAAAAAACAGAAAAGGAGGAGATGTGGGATTAATTGCACAAATATGTCCATGGGCATCTCCCACAAGGGCCTTGAGATAGCAGACGGACTGCTCCATACACAGGATACATTCATCAGCCTTTTGGACAGAGTCTGATAAGAACACCTGCGTAGCCTTGCATCTGGATAGTGTCTGTTATTTGATATATTGTAACCACCCCTATATATGTCTTTTGATTATGCTGTGTGATGTAAAAACGTTAGTAACAATAAAATAGGGTGTTGGAGTCAGCTCTGGGCTCTCATCCCGAGATACCTGCGTGTGTGTCTCATTCTCCATGGGAGACCACCACAGCAGCCCCTCAGATATTGGAACACTGCTATCATGTCCCCCCTCGTCCTTCTCTTCGTTAAACTAGACATACCCAATTCCAGCAGCCGTTCCTTATATGCTTTAGCCTCCAGTCCCCTAATCATCTTTATTGCTCTTCTCTGTACTCTTTCTAGAGTCTCAACATCTTTTTTACATAGTGGTGACCAAAACTGGATGCAATATTCCAAGTGTGGCCTTACCAAGGCACTGTAAAGTGGTATTAACACTTCACGTGATCTTGAGTCTATCCCTCTGTTAATGCAGCCCAGCACTACGTTGGCCTTTTTGGCAGCTGCAGCACACTGCTGGCTCATATTTAGGTGATTGTCTACTAGGACTCCGAGGTCCTTCTCACAGTTACTACTATTGACCAAGGTACCCCCTATACTATAACTGTGCATTTGGTTTTTCTTGCCTAAATGTAGAACCTTGCTTTTTTCACCATTGAATTTCATTTTGTTAGTTAGTGCCCAGTGTTCAAGTCTGTCCATATCCTTCTGTATCTTAAGCCTGTCTTCTGGAGTGTTGGCTATTCCTGCCAGCTTGGTGTTGTCTGCAAATTTGATGAGTTCCCCATTTATCCCCTCATCCAAATCATTGATAAGGATGTTGAAGAGCATTGGGCCCAGAACAGAGCCCTAGGGCACCCCACTACACACTTCCCTCCATGTAGATACGGTTCCATTGAGGACCACACGCTGAGTATGGCTGGTCAGCCAGCTATGGATCCATCTGGTGGTCGTGCTGTCTACCCCACATTTTTCTATCTTGTCAAGTAGTAGGTTGTGATCTACTTTATCAAATGCTTTATTGAAGTCCAAGTAAGTTATGTCCATAGCATTCCACTGATCCACTAATTTTGTCACTTGGTCAAAGAATGCAGTAAGATTTGTCTGGCATGATCTATTTTTGACAAACCCATGTTGGCTTTTAGTAATGACTTTGTTTGCCTCTAGGTGTTCGCTGATTTGTTGTTTGATTATCTTTTCCAGGTCAGGCTGATAGGTCTGTAATTTCAGTTGTTGTACTTTCAGAACAGTTTCCCCGGGCTTTATCTCTTAAGATCAATTCCTACTTTTCATTTATTCAGTACTATGCTCCTTAGCAATAATAATAATAATAATAATAATAATAATATCCACATCTGCCTAGCCCAGGTAAGGACTCGATAGGTAGACAAAAATGCCAGATCCAATCTGAATATCTGGCTGACTGTGTGATGATGATGATGATGATGATAATCATAAATATGAAGGATGGACATTTATGCAATTATATTACAGAATGAAAGTCATACAATGGAAATTAGCATAAGAAAGAAATTTAAGCAGAAAGTTGAAAATTGGTGCCCTGAAAAGAAGCACTTTTACACGTCAAAGATGGACAACCTGAGTCCACAACCTTGCAAACTTAAGCCGACATATCTTTTTTTTTATTTTTGTGTTTTTATGTGCTTGTATGTGCATGTGTATTCTTAAAGCAATAAAATATACACAACAAGCATCTTGTAGGCTTACTTTAAAAAGAAAAGAAGGCAAAAAGTTGAAAAAAAAAACCCCTGCTTTTTTCTCTCTGTGATATCAGGATTATATTGCAATGCCATCTGCAGCTTTTGGAAACCAGCATAATAATTTTTAGAAAGAGTGGATCCTGATGCAAAAACTGCTCCCTCAGAGTACACTCATTATTTATTTCCTAGACATGTATAGACGAACCATATTATGTATATAAAGCATGTTTACATTTTACTATCAAAAGCCAGAGCACAATTATTGTTTATACAGCATAGTTAGGAAGCAGAAAATACAGTACGATATAGAAGAACATTCTAACAGAGTAAGCAGTATCATCTATGAGTTGAAATCTTGTCCTGTGTAAGTTTATTTTCATCAGATTTTACATCTGAATGAGGCTAGCAGCCAAGAATATATAACATAAAACTCCTACTGACTACCGTGGGATGTTTTGCTTAAAGAAATCATGCATAGCTGGCCAACTTCTGAGTTTCCCAATGAGAAGCTGAAAGCTTTATTCTACATTTGTTTGACTGAAAATATTTTATCTCACGTTAAAGTAGAAAGATTGGAAAGCATTTCAAGCTATTTTCAGGAATTGGAATCTTTTATTTGGAACGATATTACTGCAATTGATTTTCCTTCCTGGAACTATGTCCTATTTATTTTTGGCCTTGATAGAACTGGCACACCATTACCAGAATCTTTCTGCCAACTTGAAGTATATTTTCAGTAGCCGAGTTATCGATGTAGAACATGAGGCCCCAGGAAAATATATACTTCATAAACATATATGAGCATCTCATTCTCTATTTCTTTACAGGAAATATGCATTTCCTGTAGGATGAATATGAGGACGTACGGTAGATGCTGGTATGTAACTTTCGACCATATCATCACATTGTCTTCATCAAAATTACTTTCAGCATCTCTGCCCTTAAATGGATAGTGTACATTTGTGCTTATGTTATTTAGAATGGAATCTTCTCAGGGATAGCCGAGAAGATCATGAGAAGCATCATGGTATTCAGGATGCTGCTTATAAGTGCTATGTGCTTAGAGCTCAAAGCATTGTTAGAGACCCACACACCCACTTCATGGTCTGTTTCTGTTGCTCCTCCTCTGGGAGGAGGTTTTGAAGTATTTCTAGCAGGACTACCCAATTCTGTAATAGCTTTGTTCCCTATACCATCCATCTAGTAAACTCACAAGATTCGTTTTTCTCGCCATGCACATGTGCACATAATCCAAACTATAGTGTGTTGTCTCTCTGTGTAATATAATATATGTGGGTATATGCATAATTCTGTATTTATTTATTTATTTATTGTATATTGGAGGTGGCGATCCTTTCAGAGCTGTAAATGAAATTTCATTTTAATGTATGCTGATTAGTGTACATTGAAAGTGACAATAAAGTTATTCTATTTCTATTCTATTCTACTGCCTCTTTGTGGTTCTCACCCACAAACCTTTGGAAACAAATGGCAACAGTTCAGAAGAAGAAAAAAAATAGATCTAACCTTGATACCTGTGAAGCAGGGTCTTTCTTTCAAATCTGTACTAGGAAAGTGTCAGTTCCTTCTGGCTCTGAGGAAGACCACAGATACTTTCAGAACTTTGAAAGCTGCCCCAGCAAAGTGACTTTCATTTAAGCATGAATTTTCTTTATCAAGAGAAGAAGGTGAAAAGAGCGGTGATAGGAGACTTCTAGCAAGTAAACTATTTCCCCCTAGTTTGGAAGTAACATATTGATGTGTACATTAGGGCAGGGATCTTACTTGTGAGGCTGAAAATACTTGGAAATTTCTTGAAAGCGCCTGATCAACCATTGCATGACAATGGGGTGTTGGCTTGCTCCAGCGGACGTCTTTTTATTTTCCTCTTGCAATTTTCTATATGAGAAATTCCAAAAGTGTGTTTTCTAGGCATTCTACTGAAAGAGCAATAGGAAAATTATTCTAAGCTAGGAGAAGCCTTATTTGTTACATTTTCATCTGCAGTTGTGAAAAGCATGGTAAAACAGAATAGCGTTTATAATTTATGTAGATATATTTTCCCTTTCTTGTATCTACTACTATAACCATTCCATGTGTTGTTTCTAAAAACATATGCATACTTGCTAACTCAGGAAACAATTAAAATGATGGGATCCAAGTATCATTCTAGCCCTGCTTTTCTACCCATATTGTGAAGCAAAGCTTTCAGGTTTCTTGGCTTTGTTTCTTTCCTCCAATTCTATGATTTTCCTGCTAATATTTCAGAATGAAAATCCCCAGGTGCCCATTCAGTCCTTGAAATTTAGATACCAGATGGTGCCAATAACTGAGTTATTTCTCCTCCCAATCACATAAAGCAGACAGGTGGACTGTTACTGGTTTGAGTTCCTGAATCTCAAGGTATCAAAGAAGCCTAACTTAATGACAAGTTCCTGGCAATAATAAATAACATTGAGAAATAGCAGAGATACTTTTTAAGAACCCAAGGATTTTATTTCTACTCTGCAGCAGTTGCTTTCATGTTTATACTGTATTTACTTTGAACTACAAAGGCTATAGAAAACAGTAAAATAGGTTAGCAAAATATTTCTAGTTAGGTAAATATATCAAAATCTGTTTAACTATGCTAATATTTTATTAGAAACTAACGTAGCCCCTGGTCTGGTTTGGTGAGAATTACTATGATATAGGATAAAGGTGAACAGATTTTAGGACTGCAGAAATGATGATGATGAGGAGAATGTTTACCATTTTATTACAACCTCTAAATCCAATGAAGAATTTAGAAGCAAAGGATTTTTTTTTTCTTGTTCCCTTCCCCCCACCCTCCCAACCCACCCCAACCCTCCCCCAACCTTCCCAGAGCTGAATACAGGCTTAATTAAAATTTAAAAGAAAAAAATTTAAACACAAATGAACCATATACAAATTTGGTTACAATAATTAAACAAATCATAAAATACTTTAACACCAATACTGAAAAAACAGAAAGAGAAAAAGAAAAGAAACAAGAAGAAGAAGAAGAAGAAAGAAAAGAAAAAAAAGAAATTATACTATGTTTACTTCTATAATTCATAGGTCATTAACAGCTGGAAATAACATGGAGAGTGTCTTGGCTGACTTTCTGTTGTCCAATATTGTGAGAAACATAAGTCTTCTCTTGTCCCTGTTCAACTCCATTTCTTTGTCATAAACATAGGTTCCTGAACCATATTACCTCAGATCAACCTGGGTAATTGGTTTAGGGCAGACATGTCAAACTTGTGACGTCACGTGACGTCGCGCAACATATTGGAGCTTTTTCACTGTTGCTGGCAATAGGATGGGCGCAGCTCCGGTATGATGAAACCAGCCCACAGGCCAGCAGTTTGACACCCCTGGTTTAGGGAATCAAATGTCTTTTTATAAGATGCTGATCCTAGTCATATTTTTAAGGTATTAGGAAACAAAGCAGCACTCCTCTGACATACCAATTGGTTAATTTCAATGGTATTTGAAATTTTGAGCATATTGTTAATTTTAAATATTTAGGAGTGAGAAATATTTCCATTTCTACTAACCATTATCTATAAACCTAGCAGATTCTGATCTATCTACCCAAGATATAAAGTGTCTGACTTTGGGCAAACCAGTGTTTCTCAACCTTGGCAGTCTGACTATGTGTGGATTTCAATTCCCAGCTATGCTGACTGAGGAATTCTGGGAGTTGAAATCCACACATCTTCAAACTGCCAAGGTTGAGAAACACTGGGGCAAACAATGGCTTCTGGGTTATTTCTGAATCTGTGACTTGAATCAGCCTATTCAAATGTTTTTAACCTCCCCTGAGTGAGATCTGGGACATTCTCAATGTGTCCATTGTTTTTATTACCCCTCTACTCTAAGCATTCATTTTGTTAAAGAAATTGGAGTGGTATTTATTTATTGTATTTATATGCTGCTACCCTCCCAAATGATACATGGTGGTTTACAAAATAATAACAAAGCAAAACCATTCCTATAAGAATGAAAACAATACTATAAAAACATATAATTGTAGATGTGCTTCTGATGACGCTATCCCCTCTGGCATAATATCTTTCTGTCTCTTTACACATCCATACATCTAAACAGATACTCAAACAATATAAGCTTGCAAGCGTCATGGTAATAATGAACTGGGAGTAAAGGTCAGTTTAAAATTATTGCAGGAAAGTTTATGCAGGAGAAGGAGAAGCTGTGGATGGGCTAATATAGTATCAGATGCCACACTGGCATTAAGAGTAACACCATGAGGAGAATTGACCTGTCTGTAAATGCCATTATGGATTAGCAAGGTCCAATGCTGTTGGAGATAGTCTGTAGGTTTATATCCATATTAAGGTTGACTTGTAAACCTAAAATGGACTAAGCGCTTTAATCAAAATTTGGCAAACTATCAGAGTGATTGTGGAACTGGCCAACCTTACACATTAAATGAACGAATATGTAAATAAAATGAAAGATTTACTGAAGTGCTCAAGGGCATAACCTAGTGAAGTAAGTGTGTGAAAGGGCAACAGTGTTTTGGGGCAATCATCCATACAACCTTAGGGCAGAGGCTGAAGATAGATGGAAGAAAGAAAATCAAACATTTATCTGACATTAGTTCAGCAGCCAGTCATCTGTCAGCTCGTCATTCTCAGAGTGGATGGGAAAAAGCCAATTAATTCTGTAAGCCCTTAAACCCAGAGTTGTAAAAATGAATAAGGCTAGTAATAAGGAGATGGGGAATGCACATATGTTAGGAAAAATGTATTAAGGCCAAATTCTATGGTGTTAAGATTTGCTTTCTTAAAATGCATTTGAGAACAAATACAAATCTAGAGGGAAAAAATAGATAAGTAGAAAAGGGGTTACCCTTAGGTTAAGTAAATGGACCACATAAAAGTAAATGGACCACCATTGCAAATTAATTAGCAATGCAGAAGCTGAAAAATAAAAGTGCTTGTCTCCTGTGATAAGACTTGGCTGATATACAAATTTCTTCTCTCCATCTCTATTTCTGAACAAAAACCTGGAACTTCTATAGTTCTGCTTATTTCAATTAGATTTTGGATTATATTGTGCCTGCCTGTTTTCAGATATACACGATTCACCAACCCCAGCCATACAGAGCACTAGAATTGATATTTATTATTTTAATGTTTTATCTTATTGCTTTTATTGTTTGTAAGCTGCCCAGAGTTGCCTCTAGGCAAGATGGATGGCATATTAGTTTAATAAATACATAAATAAATAAACAAACAAACAAATAAATAGAGTACATATCTCTGCAAGGTAGAGATAGCATATCATATACAAACAATGTCAGATGACCCCAGTCTGTCCTTCTGTTGGACAAAGCAAAACCTTGGTCTTTCTAAAACAGTGTTTTTCCAACTTGGTAACTGAGATATGTGTTCATCTCACAGAATTCCCCAGCCAGCATGGGAAGTTGAAGTCCATACATCTTAACATTGCCAAGTTGGAAAAATGCTATTCTATAACAATGGGCAAGCATTGCTAAACTGAGGCTAGAACAGAATTGCAGACATCAGGTAAGAAGCCACCTTGAAGATACATGGAAGTAGCAGGAACTTGCTTACAGTATCTAGTATGTGAAAGCAAGATTAGGGACCATGATGTGAAGATGCAGGGCTTTTGGGAGAGAAGGTTTGAGACCATCAGCTTTCTCCCTATCAGGCATAGCCATCCATTCCAATAATTAAAAGTCATCATACCTATCATTGTGTAGTCTTAACCATTAACAGCTATCATAATCTTCCAAATGTCTGGAGAGAGGATACCATACTGACCTCTGGGAGAAGATTATTCCAGAGGATTAGTGTCACTGCTGAAGAACTCTAGTTTCTAGCCTTTCCCCAAATTTGCCTAGAAGGGACGCTCTCAGCTTTTTGATATATAATGCACATCTTCTCTGATGATTTCTTTATCATTGATAAACAGCCCTAAAAGAAGCTCTCCACCATCTCAGTGTCTGCAAAGTCAATTCTAAGAATGATTGCTGTACTACATATATTGTCATTAAGTCAGTCTTTTTTATTTTAAATAGAATTGTATTTTTTACTTGCCCCTGGATTTGCATTACTAGAACTTGCAGATCATTTGCCTTTTCAACTGCTAGAATATAATCGTCAGAAACAATCAGCATGAATGATGTTTCTTCCTCCGTTTTAATTTTAATATTATGGTCATCTTTTTCTAATTCAGCTTCCCTCAATAATTAATAGTTACAGTAGTTTGACTAAAAAAGAGAAAGTATACATCTTTGTCTGATGATTTTGCCAATCTGGAGCCAGTCTCTTTTGTGCAGACTATCACTTCCTCACTGCATATTGGTTTTCCAAGGAGACTCGACAACCTGACATGGTCATTATGGCTGAAAGCTTTCTATAATCAATGAAGCACATATTGCTTCTTTGGGGATATCCGTAGGCTTATGATTAGTATGCACCAACAATGGAGTCTCCTGGAGCCTGGCATCTCTCTTTCTTCATGTACAGCTCTAATGATGCTCAAGCATTATTTTGCTAGCATGTGAAATTAAGTTCCTTCCTGACATCTTTGCCTTATTGGCTTTGGTTTTCCTTCTTGGCAATTTCCACTATCTGTTCTGACATCCAATTTGCTTTCTTCTGTTTCTTTGTCTTTGGCAGTTTCTTTTCATTTTTCATCCTTAACAACTGCTTTTATTTCATTCCACAATTCTTCTGGTTCCCTATCCACAAGGTTCAGGACTTCAAAGCTTGATATTTAATTGAAAACTGTGGATAGATACAGTGTACTTAAAATCATGTCATGGAAATTGGTTGGTTTTGTTCTTCTGCTTTAGCTTGATTGGCCCTGGTCATGTCTTTGCTATTATAACTAAGCTCTTCCACCTTCTTCTATCAATGATGAAATTAATTTGATTTCTCTCTGCTCCATCTGGTGATGTTCACATTTATAGGTAATGTTTTGGTTATTTGATGACTGTGTTAGCAATGAAGAAATAATAATAATAATAATAATAATAATAATATCTGCAAAAAATATCATTTGCCTGTAAGCAAAAACTGGTGGGATCATAAAATAGAGAAAGTCATAGAAAATGATAAAATTAAACTGCTCTGGAACTTCAGAATTCAAACAGACAAGCACCTGCAACATAACACCCCAGACTTAACAATTGTCGATAAGAAAGACAAAAAAGTCTGGATAGTGGATGTGGCAGTGCCTGGAGACAGCAGAATAGATGAGAAAGAACTGGAGAAGATAACAAAATACAAAGACCTACAAATAGAAATAGAAAAGACTGTGGCAAAAGCAAGCAAGGGTAGTACCAATAGTAATAGGCTCCTTGGGTGCAATCCCAAAACAACTGGAGCACCACTTGAACACCATTGGCATTGACAAATTCGCTATTAGTCAATTGCAAAAGGCGGCCTTACTAGGAACTGCTTCCATCCTGCGACGATATCTGTAATACCATCAAACATCCACATCTGCCTATCCCAGGTCCTGGGTAAGGACTCGATAGGTAGACAAAATGCCAAATCCAGTCTGAACATCTGGCTGACTGTGCGATGATCCATATATAATAATAATAATAATAATAATAATAATAAAGTTCCCTTTCTCTTGCCTCCTTCTGTTTTCTAAGCTGCACAACCCAATTACATTTTGTCCTTGTTATTTACAGCTTTAACATTCCAGTTTCTGACCACCATCAGAACATCTTGCTTGCATCTTTTGACAATTTCAGATTAAACTTAACCATAAAATTCATCCACCTCCACTTCTACCCAAATAGTTAAAGCACAAAGCATGTATTTGTCTTTTATATTGTGTATTTTATGTTTCATGTAAGCTGTCTACAGTTATCTAAATGTGAGATGTGCAGTTATATAAATTAAATAAATAAATATGGATAGCTATCATGTTAAAGAGTTGTTTAAGTCGAATTGAGATTATTTGGTTATTGACTGCATTGTACCCAAGTGTTTATCTTATCAAAATAACACTGGGTTTTTTGTTTCTGAAGTCTTAAGTAATAAACAATATAATCTGCAGTGTCCAGTTCTAGCTCATTTCAATTCACTGTTGTCTAAAATGTCAACGTGTAGTTATTTCATCCTTCAAATCACTATCCTTTACTGTGTCCATGCTTCTTGCATTCTACATTCCCACTATAATTCTGTCTTTGCAGTTTAGGACATTCTTTTCTCATATGGCAATATTGCCAATAAGCTATCTGGAAGGCTTTGATCTTATGAAAGGCATTATAAACACCATTGGTACTCCAAAAATTCCTCAACTCTTCATCAATAGCATTTTGATTGCCATCTAAATTGAGGGTCCTATCCAGTGGTGAGATTCAAATATGAGAACAATCAGTTCTCTAGGTGTATGCCACTTCTGGAAGTCCATTCTGGGCCTGGGCAACAAAAAAATAGCTACCTGTTCTGCCGAAGTGGTGCGAACTGCCTGAATCCTACCACTGATCCTATCATTCAGCACTTTATCTTGTGAAAGCCAGGGATGGTTTGGCATTGCCAGTTCCTGAACAGTACAAAATGATGAACTTTACAAAATGATGTCTTTGGTGTTGTTACTTAAATGGTGTACTCCTTTAATATACATATTTGTTTGTTTAGCTGGGCAGTTGGGATGACCTTCATACCTACCTTCTCATGCCTCCTAGAAGTAAATACTCTTGAGTGTGTATTTAGTTCTTGATAGCTCTATAGCTAAGGAAGCATCACATGAAAAGCCACATGGTCATTACTGATTTCTAGTTTATTAGAAAGAAGAAAAATTATCTAGAAGGATGAAGAAGGTCATGAAATCTTTGGAAAAGTGGTGCATGTATCAGAAGAACTGCAAAAGCCCTATATTTCTACAGGTTCATTCCAAATTTTAGGTGGGAGGGCTCTGTTAGAAACACAGCAAGTTTGGAAGAAAACTCTTAGCAATCAGGACTGGACGGTATCTAAATTCTTTTGTGTGTGTGTGTGTGTGTGTGTTTGCACACACATATACAGTACACACACACACACACACACACACACACACACACACACACACATACCCTTGAATCAACTGTTACATAAAAGCAGAAGTTTTACATTGGAAAAACTATTGATTATGAAGTGGCATAAATTTGGGAAATACTTTTTCTAGCAAATTATAGCTGTCTGGCTGTTCAAATCTTTTTCATCAATGGATTGACCTCCCAATCTTACTTGGGAAGGTAGAGATGTGGGTCTGACCCAACTGATCAGTTAATTTCCTATCTTAGATAAATCTGTGAGGGGAAATTCCTTTCCAACCCACGCTGGCAATCTGCTTATATTCTCAGCCTGATGACTGACATGCCTTTGAACCCAGAGAAGCACATATGCAAGTGTTTTTTCTATGCACAAATTATTAAAAAAATATTTTTGAGAAATTAAATATCTGCAAGATCAGAGTACACATGGATATACCAAAGGAAACTGGGAGTCAGTTTGAGAATGAAGGAGAAGAATTGGAAATAATGATAACAAAAAACTTAAGTGGAGAAAGAAAGAAATTCAAATTAAGACAGCAAATGACTTGTGAAAGAATATAAATTAGGAAAATAGCATAGGGAAGAAAAAGGGAAAGCAAAGAATAAGTGGAAGAAAAGAAAAAATAGGAACTAAATTTCCAATAGACCTCCTTGACAAAATAGAGAAGTAAGTAAAATTATGCAATCATTTTTATTTTGTATGGTAAGTTAAAATTTAAAAGAAACAGACTGCCTATACAATGTGCAGCTTACTATAGCACAACAAGTACAAGCTATGGAAAGTATAACTCTGCCATACATTGGAAACATCTCAGAAATAACCCACAGATTAATATAGCTGCATGAGATCACCATAGTCCACAAACCAAATTCCTCCAAAATAAAGTAAACTGAAAGACCCAAAATCCCAAGAAGAAAAAATAAGCATCATCAAAAACTATAAGGACTATAACAGCCACTGTAAGGGACAATAGGCAGAAGACTAACAGAGTGCATCCAAGAACTCCATCTAGAAATCAGAAGATATCAGGCCCAAACCAAATATGACGCAGTGAAGTCCAGACAAATTCAGTCCTTTACTCACTTACACCTAATGTCAGAATATTGCCAAACTAAAGCTACAACTTTCTGACCTATTAGATATATCCTAAGAGATTCTAGGGTGTGGCTATCTGGAACCTCTTCCCACTCTCCTCTCCAGCTCAAGACCGCACAAGATTGGGAAAGCTGGGCAAAACTCCCCTTGCTTTTTCAGGTTCACATTCCATCACAGAAGACCCAATGACAAATCCTTAATTTCACAACATATGGGCAGACTCAGCCATAGTTTCTGTCAACTCTATAATGAACTTGACTGCAGCCATCTTACTTATTCTAAGTTGCCACAGAATTGGGAGGGGGTATGGAGAATTTCTGCTAGTCTAAACATTTCACTGTCCTGTGGGAACCAAGGTCATTTTTGTCAGTTAGATGAGGGGGTCTTGAGCATGTGGTGAGAAAGCCCGCCAAACTGTTCTATTGGGGAATGTAGCTGATTGCGTAGCAATGGGGTGGGAAGTTCAACTTTGTAATAGTGCTTCTTTTTGAAGGAGATTTCAGACTTGGTTTCACTTTTGACCATGCCGATATTATGTAGCCAATAAACATGTTCTTTGAGGAAACTTCTAGCCTTGGAGTTCTGATTTGTTTGGTCTCATCTATTGGAATCTTGACAGTTTCAGTAAAGGAAAAAGACGGATGAGCTTAACCACACTCACAATGGATCCATCCTTGGAAGACCTGAAGGACAGATTGGGAACAGAAAATATTAGAGAAGGTCAATGTATGTGGTTGGTGAAAGTTAATATTAATTTATAGTACACAATTGATCAATATAATATTTGCCAATATCCAGTCTTGCTTGGTGCCATTGCTTCTTCAGCAGTTTTGCTTTCTTTATCCAGAATTAAGCATATGACTTCCATCTAAACAGGAAACATGTAGTGAATTAGATTATGGTATTTGATGCTACAAAAGCATTGTTGAAGGCAATTTAGAATGCTACAATTCTTCTTGGATCCTGCCTAGACACATCTCATATAATGACAAAGATAATCAATCTGATCTGAATATATAATGATGCCACTGAGGGCAAATGAATTTGACAGAAAGACAGAAAAAAAGGGCAATATAATGGAATATGTGCTATTTTTCACACTGTTGAAAAATTGCTTAAACATTGTATGTGTGTTTCAACTCTGCCAGAAATGTTGATGGAAAACTGAATAGTTTTGGATAATGAACAAATTTGTAATGAAGAAGCAAGCTACAACATATGAGTAAACTGACAGGAAGATATAGGTGTGGCTGGACACCTTTGGCATGAGAAAGGGAGGCAGTGCAGGTTGAAAATAAATTCACAGTGATACTTCTATGACTGCTAGAATGTTACTCTGTCTAATTAAAAGCTACAAGATTTCAAAATATTTAATTTTTGTTGCCTATGGCTCTAGTGTTTTGCATACTTTGAAATTTGAATTAAAAGTAAGACTGAAAAATGTATGAAAGTCATATCCTGAACATGAACAAACATTGTATCTATTAGTCTATTAATGCCTTTAAAAAAACTTAAAACTATTTAACACAAATCATCTTAATGTCAACAACCCATCATGGATAAACTATTTAATTAACAGAAGCCATCCTAGTATTTGGGAATTGAGTCTTGGCTCAGTTGTTGGAGCAGAAGGGCAATCCTTGATATGCAATAAAAAAACAGCTTTTCTTTTTTAAAAAACACAGTATGAAATAAAGTCTGCTCAGTTTTAAATTAACTCTTTTTCAACTTCAAATTTTTCTTAGGATTTTCTTAGGGTTTTCTCACATTTTGAGTTGAAGATTATATAGGGGACTTCCCCAGCTAACTATAATGCTTTCAAGGGACATTACAGGAAAATTAAATTGTACATTATTTATTTATTTTATTTATATTCCTCTTTTATTATTTTCTATAAATAACTCCAGAGGCACGATGACTCAGCAGATAAAGATGCTAAATTTGTCAGCTGGAAAGTTGGCAGCCTAGGTTCGGGATGTGAGCACTCGATAACAGGGTGAGCTCTCATTAATTTCCCCAGGTCTTGCTCACCTAGCAATTTGAAAATATGCAAATATGAGTAGATAAATAGGTACCACTTCAATGGGAAGGTAAATGCATTTTGTGTGCCTCAGCATATAGTCATGCTGGCCACATAGCCACAGGAATGTCTTTGCACAATGCTGGCTCCCTCACCTAAGAAACAGAGATAAACACTGCTCCTTAGAGTTGAATATAACTGGACAGGGAAAACCTTTATCTTTATAATTAAATGAATGTGATCAACATATTTTATACCTCCTCCTCCTATTTTCCACACAACAACACAGTAAAATGAGTTAGGCTGAAAGAGAGTAACTGGTCCAGCTAAATCACCCAGTTGGCTTTCATATTTAAAGTAAGACTGGAGCTCACGGTCTCTCAGTTCTGTGCCTTAAGCATTACATCAAACTCACTTTTATTTTAATTTAACTTTAACTTTTTTTAAACCTTAACTTCTTTAACTTTAACTGAAATATATTTATGATGTATAACTATAGCCTTTCACCCTTACAGTGAAATTTATTAGGCACAGGAAATTATATGGAAAGTGGTATTTTCCCATGCATCCTGGACCTAAACTGCAAAAGTTACAGCTAGCATTTTATATTCATCTAGAAATAAATTAGTGGCCAGTATAGGTTTCTTGGGTTCTTCCTGAGACCATGATGACTGCAGAAAGGTGCCCCATATAAAGGGCCATTATCTGCTCAAGCCAGGAAGCAAACTCATTTTTTACAATCAGTTCAGAGGTACTTGCAGTGCTTGGTCAAAGAAAGTCCTAATGATGGCTATGACAATGTGATCCAAGCTCTGCCTATTGTTTTCTGCATGTGGTACCCTGTTGTATTCTTTTAATATTGCTTTCTTCAAGGAAATGATATTCTTGGAATACCCTATGCAGCACAAAATAGATTCTCCAGGCTATGAGAAAAAATAACTTCTTTATGTGTGTGTGTATGTGTGTGTGAAAATAGGAAAGCTATAAAATGAACATTGATTAGACACACAAGTATGTTGTATCATCACTACGGTAATATAAAGAATGGTCACCAATGAATTACAAATTAAATATTAAAACTGAATCCTACGCTACAGGTTCTAAATTACAGCAGTGATCGATGCAACGTTGAAAGAACCAAAAGAACTATTTGCTATGGCCAACTTGCTGCAGCCAACTTACCATGGCCAATTTGCCACAGCCAACTCACTGTGGCATAGTTGCCACAGCCAGCTCACCATGGGACAACTCTCTGTGGGATAATTCAACAATTCAATTTAATTATTTAAAATAATTTTAAAAATATTTTAATTTTTGCCATTCACATTTCATTTTGTCTCTCCTTTGGCATCCTTTCTTTAATGATTCTATTCCACCATTTCTTTGATATGAATGTAGCTCTTGTTCCACAGTGAGTTGTCCTGCAGTGAGTTTTCCATGGTGAGTTGTCCCACAGTGAATTGGCCAAGGTGAGTTGGCCATGGCAAGTTGTTCTAGACCTTGAAAGAACTGAAAACCCAGTCTGGGAACAAATCATCCTGGAGAAGGTCTATCTGTGGTGCACATAATCAATATTGCAAGTTACAATTTAAAAGGATGGGTTTGGAGTTTTAAATTATACAGTAATATTACATTTCTACTTATCCTTAGCTCTGCAAGGAGTCTACCGCAAGCTATATATATTTCTGTGAACACATAATTATATTAATGAGGATGGCTGTAGTTGGGTAACAATTTTTCAAATATCTCAAGCAAACTTGAATGTTGCTGAAAGGTTTTGTTTACCTGCATCTATATAGACTACAACTTGTATAAAATTACGAGCCCACCATACTGGGTTCATCTACCTTGAGAATCCTTGTAAATAATTGTGTGTTGAAAAAAATACTATTATAATTAGAGAGGATATAAATTCAAATGCCTCATCCATATCTGTAACATTGGAAGTTGTATGTTGTGAGATTAATTCTACTTCTAACTTAGTAAACAAGAAACTATTAAATCTCAAAACTTGTAAAATTTAAAGATTAGTCAAATTGGTTTCCAACTTGGCAAGTTCCAGAATAACCAACTGGCATCATCCTTGAGAATTCCAACCACTTGGAATTCAGGAGTTGACATACCAATAGACTTTGAATTTGATTAATGGGGGAAATCTCCTCAACATGACTCTGGATGTGTCCATACACAAGTTACCAAGAGTCCAAAAAGGATCATTCATATGTTGAATCTTTGAACTGGACAATAGAAATAATTTTCCAACAGCTTTAGTTATAATAATAAATAGAGAAACAACCTCTAATTCAGCAATGTACTCAAAATTTAGAGTAGACATAAAAAGGGAGTAAGGTTTCCCTCCTTCATTTATGTAACATAAAATAGCACCTACAAATACTGGACTTCATGTTAACCCAATTAGCCTGCAGATTGTGACAAGCTAAATTGATTAACAGTTGCCCATCACTGTGAAACATCTGAACCTTAATTTGATAATATGAATCGTATTGGATTGAGATCTCTGGAAAAGTCCCCCTCCTCAATGAAATACACTTAAGAAGAATCCATCCGTGTCTTTCATTAATTGATATTGCTGTAGGTTGCTCACAAATGTTACTCCATTTCTCCAATGAGTCATTTAAATTTAAATTTTCCTCCCACTTGGTTGCAATCTTTCCCTGTAGACCATTATGTTTACCCACTAGGAACTTATATAAATTAAAGTCTCTTTTGTAACTGGCTACATAATCATTAACTGACATTAAAAGAGCTTGTATTTTAGTACTTTAAGGAACCTAGATTGTATGCTCTCCCTGAGAATGTGCTAATAGCTGAAATACCTTAGAAATTTAGAGTAAAAGAGATTTAATCCAGTCATCCAACTCTGGGAATTGAAGGACACACATCTTCAAGTGACCGAGGTTGAGAAACACAGACTTAAAGGAATATTTTATTATTAAACTATGAAACACATTCTTTTTATTTCTTCAATCATGAAAATATATTAAAAGCTTTCACTGGTTCATTAGAACAAAAACTCCAAAATCCACAATTTTCTAGGATCAACCCACATGCCAAAAAGAGCAGGCAATCTTTTGGGTTCAATGGAATTTTTCAGCAGAATTATTATCTCCCATGATTATAACCATGTGGTGAGAATGAGAGATCAAGGAGAAACATCAACATCATTGGAAATTCTGCACTGATGCACGTTGCAAGGGGGCAAACAACCAAAACTACAAAATACTTCAAATGTCTCCTCATAATGTGGCCTTATGGAAATCTCTCTCAATTTCATCTTCTGTCTATAGGGAGGATTTAAAGCAATGTTTTTCAAACTTGAAAAAGTTTAAGATGTGTGGACCTTAACTCCTAGAATTCTAGGAATGCTGACTGGGGAATTCTGGGAACCACAAAGTTGCCAAGTTTGGAAAATACTAAATTAAAGCATCTGATTGAATGTTGTAAAAATTGTAAAAATACAAACTCTTGAAAATGCAGTATAAAATTTATTAATGTAGATTTGGAGGTTTTTTTCTCTTTTATTCTTTTTTAAAAAATAGTTCTAGACTTTTTCTCAAACTACCAACCTTTATCGAGGGGAATAACCAAATGAGTTTGATTATCTTAATCTTAAATTTTCTAAATAAACTTTTGGGGCTTTAGTTTTAGGTACTTAACCTAAAAGCCACTATAAGAGCAGAAAATCACACTATTGTATTTGTTAAATGATGAAAAAAACTTAAACTATTATATCTACAATTAGAAATTAAAGTAACAGAAGATAATTTGTGCTGAAATATCTAGTTAATCAAATTAAGCTGTATGGCTACAACCCTATATCCCAGGAATAAGTCCTGAGAATTCTTGCTTCATCAGTTGCTTGGGTGGGGGTGAGATATTGAAATAAGCAGCGGTGGGGGAAAATTGGCTATTTTTGAAGGAATATTTTTTCCCTATTTTGATGGACCGAACTGTGTAATCCAGGCAGTGTGCCACATATCTGCTGTCCTCAGATGCAGTGAAATGTCTCATCACCAGCCTCAAAATAACATTCCATTGTCAGTTGGCTTTTGTTAGTGCTACCAGATTTGGGGTGCAAAAATCTGGAAGGCCACTAAACAGCAGCAAAGGTGACAGAAAGAATTGTAACCTTTACAGCCATCTAGTGAATGTTCTGTTTTTTTTCCAGCTTGCTTCTAGAAACCCTGGCTTCTGCAGTTAGAACAGGAAAGGTGCCATGTTGTAACAGTATAACAGAATTAGGAGGGACCTTGGAGGTCTTCTAGTCCAACCCCCTGCTCAGACAGGGAAGCCTATACCATTTCAAACAAATGGTTGACCAATCTCTTCTTTAAAACTTCCAGTGTTGGAGCATTCACAGCTTCTGGATGCACGCTGTTCCATGATTAATTGTTCTAATTGTCCTTTGATTCAAAATTGTCCTTTGATTCAAACAATAAAAATTCTGAAGTGCCTTCCTTCAGCATAGGCTAGTGGAGATCTGTTCCCTATGCTTTGCTTTTTGCTGCTGCAAAAATGTCTAAAACTGTATACATTTGTGTCTCCATTTTTTTCCTAGTTACATTAAACTAGATCTCACCAGTGTGCAATTAAAGGGCTTTCCCCCTCATACTCATTTAATCTGCCTTATCATATTTATGTTTAATCTCATCTCTCACTGAGGGATTTTCTGAACAATTAACCAAAAACCACATTTTTTTCTGGTAACAACATGATATGCATCCTTGTGCAGAGCCAGCAATGTGATATTCTCTTCCCATGTATTTGTTATTGTTGGTATTTTTTTTCCCAAGGGGTGCATAGACTTGTATCAGCATATATCTTGGTTGTATTTGTTTCTTAATAAACAAGAATAAAAATGCAAAGAAGATGTGGTTTCCAGTCGTAAAGGAAGAATACACTGACTGCAATAAAAGTAAATAAAGACAAACATCTTTGACAGGATCTTTCTGTGCTTGACACTTCAAGAAATGAATGGAAATATGTTAATAATTTATTTATTTTTAAATAAAGCAAAATCTTTACCTAAATTCACAAAATGATGGCATGATCTCACTATTGGTATTTTCCATAGTTTTCTTGGCAATATTCATTGATGCCCTCAACATATTACATCTATTTAACTTCCTTTCACACAGAGAACTTACAAATCATATGCTGGCTGAGGTATTTTCTGAGAAGTATTGGTTCACATACCACACAGAGCAATGACACTGAATTTAGTTTAGAAAGTATTTAATTAATCTTCTATCCACAGAAAGCGATCCAAATGTAATTTCACCAGTTTTAGGAGGATTCAAGTTCCTGCATATAGATTTATTGAGAGCCTATTTTTGTTGACCTATACATTATGAAAGTAATATTCTATTCAACTATTCTTCAATTCTTCAGACTCCTGTTCCTTGTATTAGTTCAAGTACTAATTAACAAATGCTGCATCTTATCCAACATTATAGAAAAATATTTAGTATCATCCCAAATTAAAATAATAATTATAACTGGTAAGCTAATAATTTATCTTTTTTGAAGTAAAGTTCAATTATTAATAAGTTTCATTTAATTCCATGATTAAGTCAAGTTAGTTCTGCTTTTATCTTTTCTTATAACTCTTAGAGCAAAAAATGAAGACTATTGGTAGTATATTTATATTGAAAAATTTAAATGTAAAAAGTTCCTCAATGAGGCTGAAAAATATTCATCATTACAAGAAAGCAGCCTTATAAAATGAGGGATATTTAGTACCTAGATGAATGAACTAAATTAGAATTTTGACTGAGATGTAAGTATAACTAATTCAGCTACTGATAAATGAAGACACATTCAGTTTGCCATTTTTCCCACTCCAGAAAGGGTACCTAGAATTCCTTCTTTCCTTCCTTCCTTCTTATTGTTTGTTTCTTCTCAAGAAACTTTCAGATTACATGATAGGCATATAAATTAATAAAATATTTTAATGCATAGAGTATTAGATAATTGAATGGTTTCCAATATCTTCTGCCTTAGCAATAAGTTTTCCAATTGTGAATTAATTAAGAATATCCCATAATTCTCTGTATTTACCATCCTTTAAAAAGAATAGTTCTTTGCAAAATAGAAGGTAAGGAAGTGATTGTTTAGTACAGGGATAATGGAAATGTGTAAAAATAAATTATTTTCAATTGTCTCTCTATCTTTTATTTATTGATTAATTGGAAACAGAAAAAATAGCATGCATGTTGATTAATCATACTTCACAAACCCCAGTTAAAATATAGGTTTTTCAGTTTAAAATCCTGGGTGTTTTTTTTTTTTTTTTGAACAAATGGAATACTCCTTCAATTTTAATCTCTTCTGGTGTGTTTCCAAAAATTTGAAAGTGAATTAGTATGTAATTTGCATCCAACCCTCAGCCAAAGGGATGTGGTTTATTATAATACATAGTTCTCCTAATTATTGAAAAGCCCAAGAAAACTAGGCACAGTGTGCATCTGTTATTGCTTGACCACACTGCCAAACATGATTTGGCAAGCACAGAAATGTACATTGAACAGACCCTATAGTCTAATTTGCATTTGGTTTGTAGTAATTATGGGGAAGTTATAACTAAACTAGCCTGTCCTCTGTTATTAGCTCACATCATTTCTTTTTTAAGTGCAAACTCAAAACAACAATAAAACAAAACAAATGCCATGCATTCAGAAAAGGCATCCATTAAACTGTTCAGTGCCATGTAATTATTGCTCCAGTATTATTTATTTCTACTTACATGGCTCAGACCTTTAAAAAGAATATGTTTCCCAATTTAGGAATATTCCTTATTTGTCTTTGAGAAGAAGTCACAGATATTTTCATCCCCCAAACGGCAACATTTTGAACTTGAGCATGCTACCAATGGTTGTTAAAACTTAGCTGTGTTTATTGCTCTTTTATAAGTTGAGGAATTATTTATACCTGCTTCTGTCCCTAAGAAAAGCATTTTTTAAATCATTTTTATTCATAATACAATTAAAACAACAATGGACAAACATGACATTCGAGAATGAATTTTCCTATCAGTTCCTATCATGGTACAAAAGTTTAATACACCGTTCTCAACCTCTATATAAGCCTCATCTTCTATACAATACAATTATATATACAATTATATGTACAGTTATATATATCTTTTAATTCTACCATTAACTTGAAGTCCGAGCAGTTCTCCTTAATTCATACCAACGATAAAATTTGCTCCAGATTTCGAAGTATTCGTGTTCTGTCTTGTCTTTCATAATCATTGTAAGCCTGTCCATCTCAGCACATGATAAAATTTTATGCAGGATCTCTTCTTCCATTGGAGTTCCCTTATTCCTCCAATTTTGAGCAAAAACCAGTCTGGAAGCCGTTAAAATGTGTAGCATTAAATAAAGTACGCCTTTGTCATGCTTTTGCATAGTTAAACCTAATAGGAAGAGTTCTGGTTTTGGTTCTACCACTTGCTCTAACATTTCTTCCAACCATAATTTAATCCTGTTCCAAAAATCACAAGCTCGCGTGCATTCCCACCACATATGATAGTAAGTTCCACTTGTCAAATTACATTTCCAACATTTAGGGGAGACATTGGTACACATTTTAGCCAATCTTGTGGGTGGGAGATGCCATCTATAAAACATTTTGTAAAGGTTCTCTTTGTAAGAGGTGGCCAAAGTAAGCTTCTTGTTTCCTAAGAAAAGCATTTTGATGATAAGCTCTGTAAGGAGAATTAACCTGTTAGGAAAACACTGTGATTAATAGCCAGTAGGACTTTTCCAAATTTCATTAAAAGACAGAAGCTTTTTTGAGGTGCATCTGATGTAGATTCTAGCTGCTCTGTTCATCTGATAGGACTCTTTCTGATTACTTGCTACTGTAGATTAACATGGTTCTTCTCCTACAAGGTAATATGAGAACAACATTTGTAATATAGGTTGCCAAAGGTGCAATTCAGGAACCTAAAATTATTTTCCCCATATTGTTTTTCCTGCAATGTATTTATAAAGATAATGGAACATCGTTATCAAATTATTCGTAATATAATCGCCTAGTATTTAAGTGGCTGAAGCTGATTTTCCTATTTCAATTTTCTTATCTTCAATTTTCTTCATTTTCAACTTTGAAAGATCAATGCAGCAGTAAGAAGAATATAGAACTAAAGTTTCTGTAAATTAAACTTAGAACTAATCTATTTCATTTCTCTGTACTCAGATCACTGTGCCTTTTAAAATACTTTATTTTTTTTTAAAAAATGGAGAAATTGTATACTGTCTTTCAAAATCAAGATTTATCAGTGCAATTTATATATATTAAGATTACAGGCAAATGTTTGGAATAATAATGTAAACACAGCATAAAATAAACTTGAAAGCAGCTGCCAGAGTGATTAAAAATCCTATGTAGGATGTAAAGAGTCAAGTCTCCCTTGAATTGAGCTCAGCACCTGATGTTTGTATGGATGCACCCATGTCATTTTTTTGACAATAATATATTATCAGCAATCAAGTATTCCCCATGTGATACCTATGCATTTATTTTTTTATTTTCTAAGTGAACAGTTTTATATCTGTCTAAATGTAGCAGATGGGTACAATAATCAGAAATGGTGTCATCTTTGTTTCTTATAAAACTTAATAGTAAGGCTCAAACTCTTTTGTAAGTCTTCATAAAGTACCATAGCTCCAGAATTCTAGTTATTTACAATTACAGTATTTATAAAAGTAGGTTATGGAGAAAGAGTTAGAAGTATTTTTATTCATTGGTTGAACCTTTAGGTGCATGACTTCCTTATATTTAACCAAAGCCTGGTGAATGATCATCCTATGTGTCAGAATTTACAATTTCTCATTGCCACTCCACATGATATTCCTTTAGTAGAGTTCTCCAGTTGATTTCAAAATGATCCCCAAGTATTTCTAAGGATGATGTTCTTCCAGGCACTCTTAATAGGTTTACGTGAATATGTCAGTTGGGAATTTTAATGCAAAAGAGTTGGAGGAGGAGATTGTCTAAAGAAGAGCTGGCAATTTGGGAGGATATTGCAATTTTGAAAGCATGTCTTGAATGCCCTGACAAAATGGCTGCCATTACAGAAGTGTCTTGTCACAATGCCTACATTTATAGGAAGATAAACTGATGAGGGTTACCTGCCTGGTCAAGTAAAGTGCAATAGGCAATTTGTTAAAGAAGTGAAAGAAGAAAAAGGTATTCCATTTGGTTTTATTAAAACCGTGATGATGGCTGATATCATCACAAGATAATGTTATCTTTCTGGAATGTGTGGCTAAAAGAATCTTGCTGTGGCATCATTTTATATAGGATTCTTATCCATTTTTATATGCCAGATGGTAGGAGGAGAACAAATCTTATCCTTATTTAACGAAAAGAGAGATAAGAGCAAACTTTGCCCTCAACTTTAATGTGTGTGTGAAAGATCTGCAGAATTACATACAAATCAGCCTGACACTGATATCTAGAAAATTATAGAGCAGATCATGAAGCGATTAATCTGTAATAACTTTGAAAATTACTCAAAATTACTATCAATGGCTGCTTCCCACTTTCTAATTATATGATTAGTACTGCCCAGAAAATTCTATTTCTAAACACAGAACAGCAATATCAACCTGTGTATTTCAGTGCTTAAGGACATGGAATGCAAATATTGAAAATGCAACTGTATATTTGGAGCTTATTCTATGAATTTTATAGTCCTCAGAGCCAAAGCTATATCATGTTTTGAATTTTCCCTGCTGTTTAAACAATCACTACTTGACATTAGCTAATTTCCGTGTTCATCTGCTCAGAAAATGGAAAGAAGACTAAGGATATTTCAGTGTTTAGTCTCTTTCACCTCTTCCTACTTTTTCAGTGCTGATAGGTATTGTAATCATCTTCATTTCAGTTTGTCTGGGAATGCTGACAGCACATATGTGATCAGAGTTCCTCCAACTAACCAATAGGAGAGTCCAAAAAGCAATATTTAGTTCAGTAGTTCTGTTCCTACTACTACCCTTTCATCCTCACTACACATAATTTTGTATTTTATACAGATACCTTTCTAGGGCATATGTCCAGGCATTCCAGAAATACCTCTGAAACACATTGGTCCAAATAAAATAACTTTCTTTACTAAAATAACTTTCTTTACTAGCACTAGGCATTCTCTCTCTCTCTCTCTCTCTCTCTCTCTCTCTCTCTCTCTCTCTCTTATTTTAATGCCTGGAAAAAAGCCACAAGTAGCCTGGCATTCAGCATATTGACTTTTACCATGAAAGGAGTGCAGAGAAACAGACAGAGGTGTGTGAGCTTTTTACTGGGTCCTGAAGCTAAGTAAAGTCAGGCCTGGTGACCATTGGAGTGGAAGAACAGCAAGTAATTCTAGCGTTGTAGAGTAAAGTTGAAATTAAAAAAAAAATCCTAAAGAAGCTGGTTTGAAATCAGTTCCATACTTTTGACAGATAACTTCATGAATAACTGAAAAGCCTGTGTCAAGCTTGATTCAAGGAGTATAAATATATCAGCACACGCACATACACACACCTTTTTGCAAGGATCTAAAAATAGAAATCCCATCTTAGCTCTCCCAGGTAAACCAGAAAGAAACATAACCAGATGAACTGATTCTAGTTTATTACAAGTCTATATTAAATGAATCTTGCAAGTCTTAAGGTATAAAATTCCCGCTGCCACTCTTAACTGCTTGATCCATTGTGCCAGGTCCTTCCTAACATTCTTTCCCTGATGTTAAGATATAGGGGACGGGCTCATGTGTCTTGAATAAAGGCAAATATATGTGTCTCAGAATAATATAGTGACCCCTTGTCAGTTAACAGGAGTGCTGATTTACTACCAGCTTATCCTATAGTTAGGAGATGAGAGCTTGGCAGCACAAGAAAACAAGAGCCAATCACCAGCCATCAACACATCAATCAGCCAAAAGGAAGGCACCACATAAACATGATTCATAAACAGCCCAAAGCACATATTCCAGTAGAGAGAAATTCCCTGAAGATGGGCTCCAGGATGAGTCCGAAAGCTTGGAAGAATAAATGTCTGGTCCGGTGACCAACCCAAATTTGATCTTGCTCTTCTGTCTCTTGTCTGATTGTTTTCTAGACAGCAACTCTTCCCTTCATCCCCCAAGGTCATTCACACATTCCATTACACATCACCTCTCATGTCTCCTTAGTGTTGGGTCCCCTTTCTCAGTGGTCAGATTCTCACAATGATTGGGCCTTCTCAATGTCAGGCCTTTTCAGTGCTGCTTCCTCTTTTTATGGAACAGCTTGCTTTGTACATATGAGTTGCTCCTTCCCTGATCAGTTTCACAGGAATGGGAACACATGGCTTTTTGATAGAACACTTGGGGGATGTTCAGCTGAAGCCTGCCCCTGGTAGATAGTGTTATTATTATTTTATTTATTTAAAGTATTTAAATAGCTGCCCATCTTGTAAACAACTCTGTATAACTCCTAATCATTGTGTATTTGTTTTCTGTTTTTAATTTTCATTCATATTGTGTCCTATTCAGAGCTAGCTAGGATGGAGTAGTGTGGAAATGCTAGTAATAAATACATGAATAATAAATACAGAACTGCCAAAACTGATTGCAAACGGTATGCATTTGCCCATTGGCTGAAAAAAAAAATTGGAGTGTTAAAATGAAGGTCTAAAGCCATTAACTCTCTGTTTTGCATATAATCCACCATGAACTGTGATGGTAAAATAACAATACACTGGCATCTTTTGCAGGTGGCACTTTCTCTAGTGACTGCAAGCTGGGTAGGAATATAAATTGGAGTAATTTCCACTGATTTCGGAAAATGTATTTCTGTACGGTTCATCCGCAGAGCTACGTCACACAATTCTGTGTTCATGTGTTTAAAGTTCAGAAATCTGAGAGTCAAATTGATCTGAACTAAAATTAGATTTAGTCTGAATATTTATTTTGTTTCACGCATTCTTTCTTCCTGCTTCTCAGTCTGATACCTGCCGTATTACCTATTTTATATGACACCTTTGGTGATTTCATTGTGATTCCTTGTGTTATTACTTCCATAACTTTGATGCAGCTCATCTCCTTAAACTCTAATACATACTGGATAGAAAATGTAAAATACGATTTGGAATGCATTGCAGATGATTCAAAGTTAATCCACAATTCTATCCGTGTGAGTCATAAGAGAATTGAGACCCAAGAGGCAGAAAATGGTTGACAATTTCCCTGAGGAAAGAAAAAGATTTTCTTCCTGATATCCAAATGGAAATGTTCATATCAGTGTCTAATATCAACAACACAATATCCAGACTGAACAGATAGCTAGAAGGCATAAAGAGAGACTTTTTGTACACACACATATTCTTTACATGTTTCGTGAACTTTAAAAGCCTTTAAAGTTTCATTTAACTTTAAATTCATGCTGGCACATGTTGAAACTTAAGGGGGAAAATCCTCAGTCTGTACTAGCTGTTTTCAGATGGATAAGGTGCAAACTACTAATGACAACTCCTCAGGAATTTCATAATATGGGAACAGGAATCCTTGAAACCATTACCGCTGCATACAATGATCTAACACCTGCAACATTCCAGATGTTGCTGGATCACAATCCCCCTCATCTGTAAGCATTGATGATGCTGGCTGGAGCTGATGGAGGACCATATATTGCCTATCTCTGCTTGGACGAATGGGCAACATCTGTTGCCAACATAAGAGAAAATGTTTTGCTAATGTTTACCAGAATAAACATGTAGTGTGATATCATGGACATTTTTGGGGAGTATAAAGGACTTCATTTTTTTATACACTATTTTCTAAAAGCAGGGGAATATTTTGCTTCCCAGAGGTTGCTGAACTAAACTTCCAACAACCGTAGTCAATGCTGGGGGATTCTGGGAGTTGTAGTTCCATATTTTAGGCAATTGCAAATTGCCTATCCCTATTAACAGTGCTCAACTTTCAACACTGGAACAAACATGTGACAGATGTAAGTTCTAATCACATTAAAGCGGTCATTTGAATGACACCTACATCAGAGTGACTTCCTTAGGGCTATGGTTGGTCTAGCATCTAAAGGAACATCTTTGATAATGATAAATTAAACCCTAAGAAATGGAATGCTGTGATTTTGTTATTCTTGCTCTTGAACAACTATAAAAACAGAATATTTCTATAGGGAAAAGGTGACCAACATTGTGGTGGTTGCTCACGTATCTGGGACCAAACCTAGTACTGTTGGTGAAATATATATTTCTTTTTGCTATTTGAATATATTATAGAAATAAGAGAAGACTTGTAAGCATTAATGATGTAATGCATTTTCCCAGCAGTAGCTGCTGTCTTCCTGCTTCCTTACCAGGCCTTCTTTATCTCCAGCAATTGACAAAATCCATTTAATGCTTAATAATCTGCAGAAGAGTTTCTAGATCATCTGACAAAGAGAATCTGAGTGTAAGAAACAGCTCCCAGTTTGCCTATTGGTTCTGACATCCATGGTAGCCATACAATCACCCTCTGCATATTACCCCCTTTTAAAGGTCTTCCCATCTCCGTTATTGGTCTCACAGATGATGTGGTATGACACTCCATAAACAATGAGCTAGGCCTTTTCTAGGCTGCTTTGCTTTTCTTGGCTTGAAACTGCCACCAAATGTCAAATCAATTTGCCTCTCATTAGAACAGCTTTATATGTGCAAATGTATTTTTATCTGGTTGCCACTTTTTGCTTTGTCTTTCCTTTTTTCTCCTGCGCCACTCTGTTTTCTTTGTTCTCCCCACCATCACCTAGAGTTTTTCTTTAAAAATCAAACTATGATTTTAATTTCCCCCAACAACAGTAATAACATCAGCAACAGAATAAATAATTTTTTAAAAAACAGCAAATGATCTCTGATTCAGAAATGCCTGTTATATTATGAATCAAACAAAGAGGAAGGGTCATCTTGGCTGGTTAATTACGTTTTATTTACTTATTTCACAGTGTTTATATACTACTCCAATCAAAATGAATTCTTGACAATGCATGAGGAAATAAATAAAATAATCCCAAACCCATATTAGTTAAATTACAATAATAATGACAATAAGACAGGCAGTTTGGTATTGTGGTTAAAGGCATCAGGGTGAAAAATGGGAGATCATGAGTTGTTAGTCCTGCCTTAGGCACAAAAAACAGATGCATGTCTTTAGGCTGTTGTTGTTGTTAATTGCGAAGTCGTGTCCGACCCATCGTGACCCCATGGACAACGTTCCTCCAGGTCTTCCTGTCCTCTACCATCTTCTGGAGTCCATTTAAATTCACACCTACTGCTTCAGTGACTCCATCCAGCCATCTCATTCTCTGTCGTCCCCTTCTTCTATTGCCCTCAATCTTTCCCAGCATTAGGCTCTTCTCCAGTGAATCCTTCCTTCTCATTAGGTGGCCAAAGTACTTGAGTTTCAACTTCAGGATCTGGCCTTCTAAGAGCAGTCGGGGTTGATCTCTTCTAGGACTGACCGGTTTGAACGCCTTGCAGTCCAAGGGACTCGCAGGAGTCTTCTCCAGCACCATAGTTCAAAGGCCTCAATTCTTTGGCGCTCAGCCTTTCTTATGGTCCAACTTTCACAGCCATACATTGCAACTGGGAAAACCATGGCCTGGACTATACGCACTTTTGTTGGCAGAGTGATGTCTCTGCTTTTTAGTGTGCTGTCTAGATTTGCCATAGCTTTCCTCCCCAGGAGCAAGCGTCTTTTTAATTTCTTGGCTGCAGTCCCCATCTGAGGTGATCTTGGAGCCCAGAAAAATAAAATCTGTCACTACCTCCATTTCTTCCCCATCTATTTGCCAGGAATTGAGAGGGCCGGATGCCATGATTTGGTTTTCTTAATGTTGAGTTTCAAGCCAACTTTTGCACTCTCCTTCTTCACCCGCATCAAGAGGCTCTTTAGTTCCTCTTCACTTTCTGCCATTAGAGTGGTATCATCTGCATATCTTAGGTTGTTGATATTTCTCCCGGCAATCTTAATTCCAACTTTTGATTCATCTAGCCCTGCCTTTCTCATGATGTGCTCTGCATATAAGTTAAATAGGCAGGGCGACAGTATACAGCCTTGCCGGACTCCTTTCCCAATTTTGAACCAATCAGTGGTTCCGTGTTCGGTTCTCACTGTTGCTTCTTGACCCGCATATAGGTTTCTCAAGAGACAAATGAGATGGTCTGGTACTCCCATCTCTTTAAGAACTTGCCACAATTTGTTGTGATCCACACAATCAAAGGCTTTTGCATAGTCAATGAAGCAGAAGTAGATGTTTTTCTGGAACTCCCTAGCTTTCTCCATGATCCAGCGTATGTTGGCAATTTGATCTCTAGTTCCTCTGCCTCTTCGAAATCCTGCCTGTACTTCTGGTAGTTCTCGATCCACATACTGCTGGAGTCTAGCTTGTAGGATTTTAAGCATAACTTTACTAGCATGTGAAATGAGTGCAATGGTGCGATAGTTTGAACATTCTTTGGCATTGCCTTTCTTTGGAATTGGAATGTAAACTGACCTTTTCCAATCCTGTGGCCACTGTTGAGTTTTCCAAATTTGCTGGCAAATTGAGTGTAGCACTTTTACTGCATCGTCTTTTAAGATTTTGAATAGCTCAGCTGGAATACTGTCACCTCCACTAGCTTTGTTGTTGCTCAGATTTTCTAAGGCCCATTTCACTTCACATTCTAGGATGTCTGGTTCGAGGTCAATGACCATCTCATTGTGGTTATCTGGGATGTTAAGCTCATTCTTGTATAGTTCTTCTGTGTAGTTTTGCCATCTCTTCTTAATCTCTTCTGCCTCTGTTAGGTCTCTGCCATTTTGGTCCTTTATCATGCCCATTTTTGCATGAAACGTTCCCTTCATATCTCCAATTTTCTTGAAGAGATTTCTGGTCCTCCCTATTCTGTTGTTTTCTTCTATTTCTTTGCACTGTTTAGGCTGTTACCCAGACACAAATAAGAAGTAGGCAATGACAAACCACTTCTGAAAAAAAAGAGAACTGCCCAGTGTTGCTATGATGTTGGGCAGACTCAACACTGAAATAATGATGCTCCTGCTAATGATCTTCCTTATAACCATATTATAGGTCAAAGATCCACTGAATGATGGGACCTGGGCACCATTTCAGGATAGCCTATTTTGAAGTATACTGTTTTGGGGGGTTTATCTGTTTTCTTATCTCACTTGGAGTAGAAGCTTTAGAAGACCCCTTCTTCTAGTCAAATGGGCAGAATCGTACAAGGCAAGACAGTCTCTACACCAGCACCATATAGAAGTTAAATACTATACCATAGATGAGGGGACCAACCTCTATGGCATTCTACACACAGCAAAGAAGGAACATGGTCTCATCAAAATCACTACCCACAGTTGGTGTTACTGGAAGCCTTAGATCCGTGGTGGTGAACCTATGGCACACGTGGCACAGGCAGCACGCGGAGCTTCTCTGGTGGCACGCGAGCTGTTGCTGGGCCAAGCTGCTCCCTCCTCTTCTCTGCGCATGTGCAGTCTGGGAATAGGCGAGAGGTAATAAAAGGAGCAACTTTCTGCGGAAGCAACATTTGCTGCAGACAGCTTGAGAGCGAGCACAAGCCAATAGCTCGGTGGCCACGCCCATTCAGTGGCCATGCCCACTCAGCACCCAGTGATGCATAAGTGGGTTTTGCGTTGCAGTTTGGGCACTTGGTCTTTAAAAGGTTCGCCACCACTACCCTAGATGTTTATCAACAAACATCAATTCTGTCTTGTTTCAGTTTGGCATGAGTTTTTCTACTTGAAAATCTCCAGAAACTGGTTCAAGAATTACATGGTTGGCAATCTAGTACTGACTACATTAAGTAATGTCATCTCCCAGCAACTCCACATAGGAATTAAATAAATACCATATAGGAAGAGACCGATTCCTATGGCACCTCATACTATAGCAACCACAGGATCACCTGGTCTTCCTATATAACTATTGACTGGAAATTACCCATCACACAAAGCAGAACCACTACAGAGTAGTGTCTTCTGCTCTTAACCCTTGCAGGCAGTCTGGTAGAATACCATGGTTGATAGTATCAAATGCGATTAAAAACTTTAATAGATCAAAATGGGTGCACTCCTCACCCTTCCGATCTCAGTGACGATCATCCACCAGATTGACTCCTGCTGATTAGGTCCCATGAGTGAGCCTGAAATCTGAATTTCTTTTAGGATTCTCTGCAGCTGTTTTTTTTAAACAACCTTCCCTAAAACGGAAAAAAGAATGTAGTCAAATATAGCCAAATTAAATGATGGTTTGTTCCAGAGAACATACCACTACCTGTTTCAAGTCATTAACAGAGAGACATTACTCGTTTCCCAAATCCAGCTGCATATCTGCATTACCCAGCCATCCAAAAGAGCCAGAACAGACATGGGACTAAACTTCAGGTGGCAGAGCTCATACTGTAGAGAACTCCAGCCACATCCTCCGATTCTGCAAGCTCAGAAAAATCCTACTTTAGTGGCTCTGTACAACTGCTATCTAAATCAGAGCAAATATAAGGAAATCCCCAAGTTCATTTGGACAGCCTGTTTAGGCATGTTACCCAACCCTTCCTTCCTCAGTAGGGTCCAGGTATAAGGCCATTGGTCAGATATCCATATACTTAATAAGCATAAAGATTGGGCATTTTGTTGCTTTTATTTCCACTAAGTATTTCACTAAGCAAGAACCAGTGCTTAGCTGCATTTGTAGTTATATTCTTGGAACTGGACAGCTGATGAATTTCCTAATTTTTTATCAGTCTGGAAATTAAGACCGAGTAAAGTTGTTCTTTTCAATATTATTTCTGTACAATATCCATTATGTAGCTATCAAAGGTAGTATATTGTCTGTGTAAGGTGTTCTAATAATGGAATTTCCTTTCTGTCCACTTATAGCTGGTATCAAATTTAGCTCACTTTTGGTGTTATTTAAAAACTAACTTCTTGTTTAAAACAGTGGTCCCCAATCTTTGCAGCTTGGTGGACCAGCTGTAGGGGGGAGGGGAACTGGCCCATATGAGTAGCAGGTCGGTGAGCATGCACACACACACAGCTTGACTTGCATGAGCGACAGCAAGTTGAGCTTCGTGCACATGGATGTGCACTTGACGAATTGAGCTGTGTGTATATGCATGTGCACTGCGCCATGGCCCTGTTGCAAATAGGCCATGGCCCAGTAGTAGTGGGCCATGGGCCAGGGGTTGGAGACCCCTGGTTTAAAACCTTTGATCAAATTCATGCTGCTCTGTCATAGAGGATGTTTCTGTGACAGTTGTCAAGGTTCTCCTTTATTATTTTATTAGTTGGTTTTACACCATTTTATTTTTTTATTAGTAACGAAGAGCAATGCAGATTCCTAGATAAATGAATAAAAAACAATTGCACATTATTTGGGCCACTAAGGAAGAAATAATATATCTCTTTTGATATGTAAGGACAGCAAATACAGAATGATTCTTTAAAAAATAGGAATGGGAATTAAATAAAAGCAAGCACATATTTATTTCACTATGAATCACAAATCTAAAGGGAGGTGACAGAGAAGTTTTCCAAGAAATAGAAATGACATATTACATAAAATGCAGTCTTTTTACAACATAGAGTACTTAAGCAAATGAGTATTTAAAACTGTAATATACTTTAGATATAGTAATTCTGTTGCTTGTGAAGCATCAAAGGGAATAGGCTCTTGATTCCAGGATTGGTGGATTAAATCACTGATACAGAATATAGATAGCCAAAAACACCCCAGTATTTGAGGTAAGCTAAGGGCTTTCCAGCATTGTAACATGTCTCTTTCTTGCCATTCTTTTTTTTTTTTTTTTTGAGCAGGGCAGAGTCATGGAAACCTTGTGGCACATACCATAGATTTCTTGTCTGCCCACAATATGTTAAAATAGCAAAGGAAAGAGTAATTAATATAAGCAAGTTCATGGTGTGGAAAAATACAGTAGGAAATGCAAGATATAGGTTTTAGTTCTACTTATCTGGTCATGAATCATGCCGTTAGTTAAAGAGGTTATCATGTGACCATGCCTGATTTTATTCCTTTTTTTTTGCAGTGGTTATTGAGAGAATGCAGTGATCATAAAGTGAATGCCACAATTATTAAGAAAATGGCACAGTTGTTAAGTAAACATGCTGTTTGCCATTTCTGGTGAAAATGTAGCCAATTGCAGTCACATGACCATAGGATATTGCAAACAACTGTAAAAGTAGGTCAGTTGTCGAAAAGCCAAAATGCACCCACATGGTTATGGGAGCAACCCAACTATCAGAACTTGGAATCCAGATCGTAAGTTCTTTTTTTGGGGGGGGGAGATCCATCGTAATTTCAAATAACTGCTAAGCAACTAGCAGCAAGTCAAGGTCTATTTTGTTTCTTCTGCACTGGATTAGTAGGAAGTATGAATGCAGTTGTGAGATTTGTAAATCATAATTTATTATTTATTATTATTTATTTAGAAACCATGGTTAAAACAAAGCTTAGTCTGTATGAATCTGAATTGCTGGTATGGAAAGCGATTCTTATTTTCTACTCAGGTTTGGTGTATGTAACAGTAAGCATCTGACTTCCCTGTCTGATGATAAAGCTAAGCAGAATTAATATTTGGATGGGAGACCATCAAAAATTCCAGAGTTGTAATTTAAAAAAAATATCTAGAAAGACAGTGCCACACCACTTTTACATTATTAGAAAGTAATCCCAGGTGTCAAGCTCAACTTGTGGGCACTAAATAGCAATATAAATTAAATACTTGTTGAACTTACTTTAACTGCAGACTGAGGACTTAAAGAGATGAGTTATAATCAAATGATGAAATCTTGATCTTGAATATACAATGATCATATACAATGATACTTTACATATACAACTTATACTTTGTATCAGTATGCAAATCCTCCTCATTGTTTTAGAGTTGTGGATTTAAAGTGTACATCTATTCTCCGGTTAGAGATATCCAATGAAACACAGCCAAATGGGGCAAGAAGATAATTCTTTCTAGTGATATATCTTGAATGTATAGAACCTCTTCCTCAAATATCTAAGAGACGATAGATAATAGATCAATAGCTAGCATGCAAAGACAAAAACAAAACAAATAAATAGCAAAAAATATAAAATTAAAAGATTAAAAGACATTCTAACAGAACAGCAAAATGACTTTATATGCTGGACGGATGAATGTAACTAGGTAGCATGTACTGTAAGTGAAATATAATGATTGGCACATAGATACAACATTTTATGGGAGGGGGTCACCATCTGTTTCCTGACTGTGTCAGAAAATCCTTTCCTTTATACAATCATTAAAATACACCATAGTTTAAAAGAAATGAAGTGTCAATTATGCAACACATTTTAACAAAGCTGATAAATGCACAGAAGTTGAAATTGCAAATGTCCCTGAATTCTGCTTAAATTTCTTCTCCGTTTAGATGGTATTGAGGGAGCACAACTGGAAATATTGAGTGTGCTTTTGGAAAAGCAAGATTCTTTTCTCCTGGAATATTTTCACAACATTTGTGAAAAGCGTGTTATGCAGTCTGAATGGCTCCCCCCCTACTATTGGATGTCTTTATTTTTGTACACTAGAAGAGTTTGCATATAGGTCAGGGAACTGCATGCACCTGTGAGTTAAACTTCATTTCTGAAGATGATCTGTAAACTTATCTCTGAAATCAAGGAGAAGAGAGTGTGAAATAACAGGGATTATATTATATAGGAATTTTATATAACGTATAAAAATGTACATCTTTCT